>NC_079456.1:11949710-12037210 GCF_903798145.1 Danio aesculapii
ACAAACAACAACGCTGGTTGTACCCACATAAACACAAATGGTACGGTCGGACTTTCAGCGCGCGAACTCCCAAGGCGCGGCTTCTGATGTCATAAGCGCGCGCCCTTCCTTCACTCAGGTTTGCCGGTCTCGCGCTGAAGTCCGAACCCCCCCTAACAAACAGACAACAAACAGACAAACAAAAACACGCAGACAATGGGTGTGTGTAAGTATGCTCCATGTGAGATTATAGGGGGGGAGATGAAACTGTGGAGGAATGACAGAATGCCGGTGACATGACGCGTGCACTCATCAAAAATCACCGCTAACGGAGGAGGAAGAAATGAAGGTAAGTGCAGAGTGTGTGTGTGTGTGTGTGTGTGTGTGTGTGTGTGTGTGTGTGCGTGTGTGTGTGTGTGTGTGTGTGTGTGTGTGTGTATATATTGGTGCGGCCGTCAGAGACGGAGGGGAGAAGTCTCACTTCTCCACAGAGTTACACAAACACAGAATGAAGACGACGCTGCTTTTACTCCTCTGTAAGTCCAACTTCATGTTTGATTTTATTAAAATCTTCTCATGATCTGATTTTTATTGTTGTGTAAATGATGTACATCACTATACATAAATGTTTTATCTTCGCAGATCTGCTGCCGTGGTGTCAAACTACAGGGAGTTTATTTGATAAACGGGTGAAATTAGGAGAAAACGTGACTTTAGACTGTCAGATTGGTGTAAAAGAGATGTTTTGGGTTTTTCAGAAACTGACAGATTCTCCAGTGCTGATACTGAGAACATACTCATCAGAAGCTACAGCATTTCGTTTACTAGAGGAAAGATTCAGACACAAATATTCATCACTCACTTTTAGCCGTCTGTTTATTAGTAACATAACTATTGATGAATTAGGAATATATTACTGTGTAAAAAGAGACGCTACATCTATACAGATCAGCATCGGCACCAGACTTTACATCACTGGTAAGCTTGTGAAAAAATCATGACAAACCTGAATTGTTGCCAGATAAAAATACTGCAGTAAACTGTTATTTTGATTATAGATCTACATAATGTCAATGCATATTTTAAATTTCATTAATACAAACTCTTACCAGAAGCTGTAGGTGATGAGAATCAGACATATCCACATGAGTTTCAGACGTCACAGCAGGCTCTGATAGTTTTATACATCATACTGAACATCGTGATGTTTTGTGCAGTAATAGGTGAGATCTCAGGATTCTACATAGTGTAAAATAACAGATAATACTAAACACTTGATACATTCCATGAAGTTTAGGATGTTAAATGAGAAATGTTGGTGCTTTTTTAGGCTTATTTCAGATCAAACATCAATTGTGCAAGAAAGACGACAACAAAATGAGGATCTGGAGAAGATTCAAAATGCAGATGAAGAAAAGGAAGAGGTATGACAATATCTCTTTTTTACTCCTCTAAATGTGTTGAAATCTTTCTGTGTGGACATCAGAAGCTCATTTATGTTTTGTTTTGTAGTTTTCTGAAGTGGAGTTTCGTCTGTTTCACCCAAACAACAACACCTTTGCTCCTGTTCAAAAACCAAAGACAAAAACTAGACGCGTTTAATTATTATTATCATTACAGTCTACAGAGTCATGTTCTGCTGAATAATGAAAGTAAAATAATGTTCGCTTGATTGCTGACTCTTGTTTCAAATTGACTGATGTTTATTCATTTACTTATGTAATGTAAAAATGATATTTTCGGCATGCCTTCTGTTCAATCTTGTCTTGATATCTACGTCTTATAAATGAAATATTAATACAATAACTGTGCATTTTGTTTATTATTTGTTTAATTTTTTATATCACCTCAAAACTATGTAAAATGACAATAAGCAATACATATGTAAAATATTACCATGATTGAAATATTTCAGTTTCTAATGTTTTTTATGCTTTCTATTGGAAAATGTTTCAAATGTAATCCGTTCATGTTATAATAATGCATTTTCAGCAGCTGTTTCTCCAAATGTTGTACAGCTTGGTGTTTTAGAAATGGCTTTCATGATATGGTTAACTGAACAGTCAGTTATTATAAAGAAATGCTCATGTGTTTGTTTTCATTTTGTGTATGCGTGGTGTTAATAAACACATTTATTATTATGTATTATGTATATTGTGTTTATTTAACCCATATAAATTATTCAAAATATGTTTAGTATTTCTGCACTCAAGGTCTATTTGCATCCAAAGATAGTCATATTTTTCAGTTGTACTGCTCTGTTTGCTTGTTGACCGGCATCCTCTATTAATAAACTTCAGTTATTGCAAAATGTGCTGGCAGAATTCTTACCAGGTCAAGAAAACATGACCAAATTTATCCTCCTTACACTGGCTGCCTGGCTGTTGATTTTAAAATATTGCTTCTTTCCTTTAAATATTTAAATAATCTACAGAATCTTTCTACAATCCAACCCGTTCCTTAAGATCTCAAAACACAGAGCTTCTCTTAGTACCCAGAATAGCAAAGTCCACTAAAGGAGGTTTAGCGTTCTCATATATGGCTCCTAAATTCTGAGTGACGTATCGGAGTGGGGGTTTGTGGGGGAAACTGGAGCACCCGGAGGAAACCCACGCGAACACGAGGAGAACATGCAAACTCCACACAGAAATGCCAACTGACCCAGCCGAGGCTCGAACCAGTGACATTATTGCTGTGAGGCGATCGTTCTACCCACTGCGCCACTGTGACACCCTATTTTATTATTATTATTATTATTATTATTATTATTATTAATAATAATAATAATAATAATAATAATTTAATTATTATTATAATTATATATAAAATGTTCATGTGTTTACAAAATGTTTGTTTGTGTACTGGTAATATCCAGTTTACATTGTGCAAAAATGGATTAGTTGAGTTTACTTTAAAATAATAATAATAATAATAATAATAATATATATATACTATTTTCTTTTAAAACAATTAGTTTTTTAAATAACATTATTTAATTAGATTAGTTAACTTTACTGCAAAAAGTGAATTAATCTGTTGCCTTAAAAATATTAAGCCAATAAACCGTGTTTTATTCTAAAAATAAAGTTAAGTCAACTTAACAGTTCTGAGTTACAACAAGTGTAATGACTTTTTTTAAATAAAGTACTAATCACTTTATACATTATATTTGTTAAGGATTTATTCACATATTCAATGTCGATAATTAGGCCAACTGTTAACCTCTGAGTTTTCTGCATGATCTAGGTGTTTAACGTCTCTTCATGGTCTCACTGCACTTGAGTTTGTTTTCTCACAGCTGTGGGTTCTTCAGCTTCATCTCTGGCCTGGTTAATGTCTGAGGTCTGTGTATAAAGTCACGTATTGTGGAAAAAAACATCAACGCATGAACCTCTCATGTCTTTGTCTTCACATTTCTGCTAGTTTGTTCTTCTATTCCCCTCAACTTGGTCTGAATAATTTTACTGTATGTCAATTTAAAACAACCACAGAATGAGGAAAGTCAAGCTTGTACTCTAAGTTACTACATTTTTTGTATTATTTTATTCATTTTGCTGTGACTGTATTGTTTCACGATGTAAATTTGTGTACATTTTCAACATTTCTTCATCTGTGTTTATTCGCAGATCTGCTGCTGTGGTGTCAAACTACAGGAAATTTACTTGATAAACAGGTGAAATCAGGAGAAAACGTGACTTTAGACTGTCAGATTGGTGTAAAAGAGATGTTTTGGGTTTTCCAGAAACTGACAGATTCTCCAGGGCTGATAAACCATATCAACAGTGTTTTATATTATATGTATATTGCTACATTGAGACTTCAATAAATACAATTAGACATATACATTTTTTTTTTATCTTTAAAAGAGTAATTTGTTGTTTCTTTTCATTAAATAGAATCTGCTAAAGATCACCATCAACCCGAGTGTAACAAGCAACAACCACAAGTAGATAAATCCATCAAGATTCAGAAGATTCTGACTGCTGCATCCTTTCTCTTAAACATTGTGCTGATTATTGCAGTAATTTGGTGAGATTTGGTGAGAAGCGTTACAGAAACATGATTAATGTCATGATTAAATTAAGCTATGTCGAGCCTACAAAAAAAAATGCTGTGTTTGCTGGGAATGCTGGGAAACAACATGAAGGAATTAAGTTAACTTACTCGTTTTATAAATATTAACAATTAAGTCGTCTCCCCAAAAACTCAAGAACTGTGTTGTTTCAGCTCATTTTAAATAAGTAGTTTGAACAAACAGCAAATGTCATTTTTTGAGTGTATATAGTGTCCTTTAAATCTCAAATGTTTATGATGAGTTTTATTTTAAAAGTACTCAAATATTAATAAAGATGCATGTTAGGCCTATCATACTCATTTCAGAATTGTTTTGTTAACTTGACCTAAATGTTTTGTGCGGTTCAAGGTTTGTCAAGCTTCAGAAGCCCATAAAAAGTCAACAATAATGCCACAATGTTGAACCTGTTATAAACGTAAAATGAAATAACTATTTACCCAAAAGTCCTTTCATTATTCCCACACAAGTACCATCGTGTTATTTAAAAAAAAGTATGTATCATGTTGTTAAAAAAGCATATGACTGTCTTCAATTGAACACGAAAGATTGACAGTTTTAGTCATCATTCATTTCCTTCACATATACAGTTGACGTCAGAATTATTAGCCCCCCTTTAGAGCTTTTTTTTTCTTATTTAAATGTTTCCCAATTTATGTTTAACAGAGTAAGGAAATTTTCATAGTATGTCTGATAATATTTTTTCTTCTGGAGAAAGTCTTATGTTTAATTTCCGCTAGAATAAAAGCAGTTCTTTAATTATTTATAAACCATTTCAAGGTCAAATTTTAGCCCCTTTATGCTATATATTTTTTCGCTAGTCTACAGAACAAACCATCGTTATACAATACCTTGCCTAATTACCCTAACCTGCCTAGTTAACCTAATTAACCTAGTTCAGCCTTTAAATGTCACATTAAGCTGTATAGAAGAGTCTTAAAAAATATCTAGTCAAATATTATTTACTGTCATCATGGCAAGGATAAAATAAATCAGTTATTAGAAATTAGGTATTAAAACTATTATGTTTAGAAATGTTTATAAAATCTTCTCTCTGTTAAACAGAAATTGGGGGAAAAATAAACAGAGGGGCCAATAATTCTGACTTCAACTGTACACGCTTTTCCCCCTCATAGAACTGACTGAAACTATCGTTGTTTGTAACATCAGATTTTTTTATTACACACAAAGAAATAATTTATCAACAGAAATTAGTCCAAGGCACTCGGAAAATCTGATCTGCCTTCATCAGGGTAACAGTGATGAAGGCAGACAGTCACTGTTACCCTGATGAAGGCAGATCCTTGCCGAAACGCGTAGGTTTCTTTTAAGATTAAGCCATGCGAATAAAGGCTTTTTAAATATTCCCCATTTTCCGAGTGCCTTGGACTAATTTCTGTTGATGTTTTGATGAATCCCTAACCCAAAGAGCACCGACCAAATATTTGAACTACCCCTGAGCGCTTTTTGCTTGTTTTTAAAGAAATAATTTACTTTGATTCACACAAGCCAGAGAAAAGCTTAATATTAGACTCACCCGTCTGCCATTGGACACGACGACTTCCTCCTATCGTCTCTGACTGAGCAATACAAAGTGAGACATGTTTATGTACACTTCTTAAGCCGAGAAGTATTTAACGTAAAAACACCTGAAAAATAGGCACATTGACTTTACCTGCTGATCGCAGTCTGAAGAATCTCGCTGGGGTAAACTGAACACTTCATATTTAAAAAAGGAAGGCTTTTTAACAAATTACAAGTGCTTAGGCTACTAAAACTTATTTAATTTTGTTTTATAAATGTGTTACTACTATTTAATTTACGGTGTAATACAGCATGTTTAATTTCAAAATCACACGAGTTTAGTTCTTTTGCGTGGGGTAAAGCGCGACTTTATTTATTGTTTTGGTATTTCAGACTTTTCTGTGATATATTTTAATGCTTAGCCAAAATATATAATCCAAATCCAATATCAAAATAAATAAATAAATAAAATTAATTCATTAAAAACAAAATTAGGTCAAGAGGTATTTTTAAAACTACATAGACTTAGTATTAATGTAAATAAATCCTGTTTGCCTTACATTTAAGCGGAATCAAATTAACCTTATGAGTCCATTGAACTTATATTATGTTAAACTGACTTAAAACAGCTTGCGTAACTTAAATTAAATTAGAACATGATTAACCTAGTTTAATAAGTTACAATGACCTAAAATATATACTGTCATGACTAATTGATATTATAATTTTTTACAGTGTACATACAGTAGATCAGTGTTTCTCAACCATGTTCCTGGAGGACCACCAGCACTGCATGTTTTGGATATCTCCTTTGTATGTCGTCACACCCATTACAGGTCTTTCAGTCTCTGCTAATGAGCTGATGATCTGAATCAGGTGTGTTTGATTAAGGAGACATTGAAAATGTGCAGAACTGGAGCTCCTCCAGGGACGTGGTTGAGAAACACTGCAGTAGATTCATAATATCTAATATTTTAACAACTAAGAAAAGATTATCACTGTTTGGAGTGTTCACTACATAGACATAAAGGCTAGGATCATGATGTTTGGGGGTAACCTATCACAGCACACCATGACAGTATACGGTTTAAATAAAATAAATAAAAAGGTGTCTCAAAGGTGTCTCGATTCCACAAATGAAACGTGTGGTAAACATGTCTCGGGTTAGATAGGGGAATTTTGTTGTCTAATATTATGACATTTGGAGCCAGAGTGTGCAGGAAATCAAAGTCCCACCAAAGGCCATTCTGTCAAAACAAACCATTTTATAGCATAAAATAACTAATTAAAAGCTCAGTTACTTGGAAATTTCAGGGGAAAACTTGAACATCATTAGCAAACGAGATACCACAAATGGTGGAAACCATGACTCAAAATATATATTTTTTGTCATTATTATTTTTTATTAACTCTTGCTCCATTTGTTTACATAATGAGGGTCGTGTTTATGGTGTAAACTGCAGACAGCCACCAGGGGGCGCCAAAATATTTATTCCTTTATTTTGGTTTTTACTTCTGTTTTTTTTCTATGGCTTTACATATATAAGGCAAATTTGGTGTACAGTAGCACAGTCTAGTGTTTACTTTTTGCCATCTGAAAAAGACTGTTATCCAGAACAGGCGACATAACAAGTGGATAAAGGTCTTATGCTGAATTTCATATTAATCAAAATGTACATTTTCTCAACTACTATTTGGAAAAATTATGTCTGGCATGATGCTTAACTCAGGGAAAATCAAAATCAATTAACATCGAGCACACTAAGACAAATCATTTGGCTTCACTTACAAGATGGCACCAAGTCCAGTTTGTAACGTGTTTGAGGAGTTAAGTCAAACTTGAATCATGCATTATTCATTAACTTTACATTACATTATATATATTCATTCATTCATTTTCCTTCTGCTTACTCTCTATGTCAGGGTTCGCCACAGCAGAATGAACCACCAACTATTCCAGCATATGTTTTACACAGCGTATGCCCTTCTAGCCGCAACCCAGAACTGGGAAACACCTATACACTCTCACAATCACACACAAATTCATACACTACGGTCAATTTTGTTTACCCAATTCACCTATAGCGCATGTCTTTGGACTGTTGGGAACCCGGAGCACCCGGAGGAAACTCATGTGAACACGGGGAGAACGTGCAAACTCCACACAGAAATGCCAACTGACCCAGCCGAGGATGGAACCGGTGACATTATTGCTTTGAGGCAACAGTGCTAACCGCTGAGCCACCGTGCTGCCTGACACATCATTACACCTACTTAATCATTTATTATTTATGCAGTGCTGGTGGTCCTCCAGGAACGTGGTTGAGAAACACTGCTCTAAAAGATGCAGCTGTGGATACTTTGGCATGCGCACATCATTATATAGCATGGGTCGTTCTCAAACTGGATTCCTGGAGGGCCACAGTTCTGCACAGTTTAGCCTCAATCACCTTCAACTCAACCCAGCTTAATAGTCTCTTGTAGTCTTGAACGCTAACCAACGAGCCACCGTGCAGCCTGACACATAATAAGACCTACTTAATAATTTAGTATTTAAACATTTACATAGTTTTATATTTTAAAAAATCCAGGATAAAGTATGATAAGAAGGATATGGGAAAATTAGGGACACAATCTTGCGTCTTATCCTGGATTCAATTGGCTGAATCTGTAGCAATGGTGTAGCTAAAAGGACCATAACTTGCAAACATTCGTACAGTATTAAAATGCAGACTCGTTACCGTGAAAGTAGGTTAGCAAAACCTCATGCTATAGTGCTGTCAGAAAATAACCAAACACAACTGTCTGCAAGTTTATCCTTGTATTTTGTTTGAAAAGAAATGCAAGCAATAAAATTTAAATGAAATTTTTTGTAGCCAAAACAAAACAAAGCTACAAGCTTTTCGTGCTCTTTGACATGCTTAAGAAATGAGTAAACAGTGCGGTCAGTTCAAGTTCAACTTCTGCATCCTCTTTTCAAGGCTGTCTTTTAGTTTCCTTTGAAAAAAAACCCTCATTCTGTGTGTCTGTGGTAGCACTTCCGCTTATATTCACATTTAAGTTAACCAGCTTACTGCATAACAGCCGAACGACCACAGAATGAGGACCGTGCTGCTGCTACTTGTTTGTAAGTTAATTGATGTACTTTTATTTCAGTGCGATCTGTACATGACTGAATACTTTTCAAGGCTGAGTTATGGTGTTTTATCTTCACAGATCTGCTGCTGTGGTGTCAAACTATAGGGAGGTTATTTGATAAACGGGTGAAATTAGGAGAAAACGTGACTTTAGACTGTCAGATTGGTGTAAAAGAGATGTATTGGGTTTTCCAGAAACTGACAGATTCTCCAGTGCTGATACTGAGGACTTTCACATCAGAATCTACATCATTTCGTTTACTAGAGGAAGGACTCAGAGACAAATATTCATCACTCACTTACAGTCGTCTGTTCATTAGTAACATAACTATTGATGAATTAGGAATATATTACTGTGTAAAAAGAGACGATACATCTATACACATCAGCAACGGCACCAGACTTTACATCACTGGTAAGAATTTCTAAACCATATCAAAGGTGTTTTATATTATATGTATATTGTTTGAGCTATAAATGATAAAAATGAATTATATTTGTTATTCTAATGAATATTAAGTTATTTTTTGAGACTTTAATAAATACAATTAAACAACTATTGATTTTTTAAATCTTTAATATATATATATTTTCATTTTCTTCTCTTTTAATAGAATCAGCTAAAGATCACAGTCAAACCGAGTGCAACAAGCAACAACCACAAGTTGATAAATCTCTAGAGATTCTGACTGCTGCATCCTTCCTCTTAAACATTGTGCTGATTATTGCAGTAATAGGTGAGATTTCTGACACACAATAAAGTTGAAAGCGTTACAGAAACATGCTTAATGTCATGATTAAAATAGGCTATGTCATGCATAGTGTCATTCAAATCCAGTGAAAGGTTTATGATGAACTTGACCTAAATCTATTGTGCTCTTCAAGGTTTGTTAATGTCCAAACTTAAGAAGCCCACAAAAAGTCAACAAGAATGCCAAAACGTCCCACTAGAGCCACTCGAGGACTTAAACGCACAGGTAAGACATTTATTACGAAATAACTGACAAATATAAGCAATCATTGGTTTTAGCTGGTTCTAGTTTGTTTGCAATTGTGAGAATTACTTGTATTATTTATTAAATTACCCATTACATTGTGATTTATTACTGTCTACCCTATCCCTACCCCTCACAGTTATATAAAAATGACTTCTCTAGTGTCACAAAATCCTTCATTATGCTATATACCAGTGTTTCTCAACCACATTCCTGGAGGAGCGACTGCTCTGGCCATTTTCCTTAACCAAACACACATGATTCAGATCATCAGCTCATTAGCAGAGACTGAAAGACCTGTAATGGGTGTGACAGACAAAGCAGACATCCAAAACATGCAGTGCTGGTGGTCCTCCATGAACGTGGTTGAGAAACACTACTATATACCAATGGTCTTGAACTCAATTCCTAGAGGGCCACAGCTCTGCACAGTTTAGCATCAATCAACTCCAACTCACACCTGCTTAATAGTCTCTAGTCAGTGCTGGCCTGTAGGGTTTAGGGGCCCTAGGCAAGATTTAAAAAAGGGCCCACTGGTGTAAAAACAGTAAGAAAGCACAAAAAAAAAATACAAATTTTAATATTTAAGTGTATACATTTTTTATTAACCGTAACAAATTAAACTTATAATACATACGTAAAAATATTTACTCATATTTAAATAAATAAGTTTGTAAGTATTGCAAAGTACTGCTAGATAATGTATTATGCATGGCAGAACATTACTTTAAACTTGCTTTTTTCCTCTGCTTTTCTTTTCTTCTTTTTTGTCGGTTCCGGAAAGATGGACACCATTTTTATTTTAGATTAAAATTCGATTGATGTTATATTACTTAAGACTAGATAGATGGATGGATGGATGGATGGATGGATGGATGGATGGATGGATGGATGGATGGATGGATGGATAGACAATATGGAGAGATATGTGGAATCTGTGTAGGAATACGTGACGTCATTCTAGTTCACGCAATAGCTGATTGCGTGCGGTGTTATGCAAAATAGAGTGTAGTGCTTTGGGGTATATTTCTATTATACCCTCATATCTTTTATTCATACTGTTGTTGTGTATGTATTATCACTTTCAGCTTTGTCATGTATGAATAATACAGAGCTATTCTTTTAATGAAACTTTTTTTTTTCTCATCGTCGTTGTGAATTGTATCACATTTAATGGGGTTTGTGCATTAAACGTACACGCTTGTCCTCACAATAAATATTCAAGATCAGCTTACGTGGGGCCCTCAAAGAAATGAGGGGCCTTAGGCGATCCCTATATTTCCTGTAGGACGGGCTGGCGCCCTGTAGTCTTGAACACCTTTATTAGTTGTATTAGTTGTGTTTGACTAAGGTTGGAGCAAAACTCTGCAGAACTGCAGTTCTCCAGGAATCGAGTTTTAAACTGACCCATGCTATAAAGTGATGTGCGCATGCCAAAGTATTCACAGCTGCATCTTTTAGAGCAGTGTTTCTCAACCACCTTCCTGGAGGACCATCAGCACTGCGTGTTTTGGATGTGTCCTTCGTCTGTCACACCCATTACAGGTCTTTTAGTATCTGCTAATGAGCTGATGATCTGAATCAGGTGCGTTTGGTTATTAAGAGACAAGGAAAATGTGCAGAGCTGGTGATCCTCCTGGTTGAGAAACACTGCTCTAGGCTTTACCATCAGTTAAGAACCAGCAAAGAACCAGTTTAAACCAGCAGTCATGGTTTAAAACCTACCAATGTTTTTTTTCCAACAGAGAATTAATATTTGGACAAAACATTTTTACAAAATTTCCGGAAAGCAGTAAAAAAGTTTCATCAGAGTATAACGTTTCTCGGAAAGCTGATGGCGTTTCTAAACTCTCATTAGTTGTGAAATGCTGGCGATGAAGGTCATTTAAGGGATTTCACAACTCGAATTTTGCTTAACAGCTTGAAAATTTGAGCTGATTTAAAGCATGATTGCTTATGTTTATAGTTTACTAAATGTTCTACTTATTTACAGACGTTTAATATCATATATGAGGAGACAGTGTTTATAAAAAGGCTAATATCATGCTTATTTCTTATTATACACACTGTAAAAATATGTTAATTAACAGGTTTCGTATTTTGTGACTCATAAGTGTTTTCTGTTTGACTACGGTTATGAATTGCACATTTTTGATTGACTTTTATTGACGTTTTAGTAGTTTGACACAAGATATTAAGATATAATATTTAGACTAACTAACTAAGCTTGTAAAATAACATAAAATGCACTAGCAGCTTATTACTAGGTTTTTGTACCATAATTTACAACACCGACCAGACAATTTATCACTTCAAATTATTAAAAATGTCAACAAAAGTCAATTTTTCTAACTTTTCAACATCAAAAGCTTTTGGAGGAAAGATCAAGGTCCCATAATGAAATTCGAAAGCATAAAAAGACAATCACAACATAAGTAAAACTGTCAATTTACATATATTTTTATACAGTGTATATATTTATTTATTTATTTTCTTGCAGTATTCTGAAATCGAGTTGCCAACAAATGTCAGAACAGAAAGCCCTCATCAGGCAAATTGCACTTATGTACTTCTTCAGAAGCCAAGACCACAGACGAGGTAAACAAATGAGCTAAAATGAGCAGAGATCAACACTTCATGCAAGCTGCAAAGTTGCTCCGAGAGGAGTTGACACCTTGTTGTGGGCTTGTTCTAATTATTGTTAGACTATTGTTAGAAAGGGGAATCATAACCACGTGTTTCCATCACTGTTTGCCTGAACTATTTATACAATATATAAACTGTTGACTGTTGCTATATGTATTTGTTGACATATGCATCTTGAAGGATGTTGTTACAGGTTACAGTGAGTTTCAATGAAAATAATAAACACAGGCCTTATTAAGCTCAAAAAGTGAATCACAATGAAGTTTACCATGAGCTGTTTGTAACATTTTGATTCAACATGAAGACGTAGCCTAATATACATTTCTGGAGATTTTCGCATTTCATCTTTAAAACAAATGCTACGGGCAGAATGACGCCATTCCTGTTCGCACTTACCAGCTGACTGCTTACCTCCGTGTGGACTGCTGTTACCAGTTTGTTCAGTTAGCTTGCCATGTGCGTCGGCAGACTTGAGATGCTGACAGGAGTTGACCAGGACGACTGGGTTCTAGTCTGGTGTAGAACAGTTCCAGAAAGCGGGTAAGACAAAAACAGAAGTCAAAAAATAAAATAAACAAGTAAATAACAGCGTGAGAATGTGGTAAAATCTAAAAAACGTGGTATAAATCAGGCGAGTGCTTTTCTTTTTCTTTCAGTTGGATTTAGGGAAGTGGGTGGGTCAATCTGTGCTTTTGAAAACATTATTGGTTAGGTTTAGGGAAAGAGGAGGGTGCGTTAGTCGATCGGTCAGTCAGTCAGTCAGTCAGTCAGTCGACATCGGCCTCTGGAGGATTTACATGAGAACAGCAGGCATGAATGGCACTAGTGAGAGAAATTTGAGATCTTAAAAAGCGTACACGGCGGCCTCTTGTGGATTCGCAAAAATAAAAACTGCAAAAAAAACATAGCTCTTCTGACATATTTTGCTATCTCCAGAAATGTATATAGGGGTACGTTTTCAGAATGACCCTGGGTTGTTTTGATTTTATTTAATTTGCGAGTTTTTTTTTTATGTATGTTGTCAGATTCCTTAAATCTAAATCTGTTCAAATCGAATATTATTAGATTTAATCAATCAAAAGATATGAATATGGTATAAATATATCGAGCTGTAGAAAAAGCTTAATTAGCTTAATATTCGAGGAAAAATTGGCGCAGCTCCATACTCCACACAATAGATGAATTAATAAGAAGCATTTAAAACACATCAGATGTATTGATATTATTAAATAAATCTTGTTCTTATTTGTTTCGCTTATGTTTAGTTAAAAATATATATATAATATATATATATATATATATATATATATATATATATATATATATATATATATATATATATATATATATATATATATATATATATATATTAGTTCAAATATTTAATATATTTAATTAGTTCAATTATGTTAAAGTACACTGTAAAAAAAATCTGTTATTTTAATATTTTTTCCGGTAGCCGGGGTGCCAATTAAATTACAGACATTTGTCGATGTCAATAGCCTAGTGGTTAGTTGCGTCAACTTATAGCACACCCAGGTGCTCGCGGCGACCCGAGTTCGTTTCCTGGCTTGAGGTCCTTTGCCGATCCTTCCCCTTTCTCTGCTCCCCATAATTTCATGTCTGTTAATCTCCACTGTCCTGTCAATAAAGGTGAAAACCCCTAAAAAATAATTATAAAAGTAAAAAAATGACAGACATTTACCGTAAAATATCGATGTTAAATTACACAAATTTCCTTAAATTAAAATTTCCAGAAAATTTCTGTAATTTATCATCTGTTATGTCACAGTAAATGTCTGTAATTTAACGGCTGTTATTTTACGTTTTTTTCCAGCACCCTAGCTGCCAGAAAAAAAAAAACGTAAAATAACAGATTGTTTTAACAGTGTATGTAATCCAAATGGATGGAAAGTTTATATGTAGTCAGAATACATAATACATCTATCTATCTATCTATCTATCTATCTATCTATCTATCTATCTATCTATCTATAGGACTGGGCAATATGTAAAAAATGCAGTCTCAGTAATTATTTTCCATATTGAACAATACTGATATACATTTCAATATCAGTAGTTAATGATTCCAGATTTAAAAGCAACAAAGAGTGCCCCAACAATGACTGAAGCCACATAAATTAGAGGGTCCGTTAAATGGCGTAACATTTTCAGCCGATAAATTTTTGGTGGTCGAAAATTCGGTACGTCTTTAATATCAAACACACTTCTACATTCCCATCGTTGTACATTTCTGCTTTGTGATTGGCTCTTAGATCAATATAGAGTAAAAAATCCAGCGCTTATCATTGTTATTGACATAAATTATATATAATATAGTTTATCGGCCCATTCTAAATAAGACTTAAAGGGATAGTTCACTCAAAAAGGAACATTTTATGATCATTCTCACCCTTTACCTCTTTCAAACCTGTGTTTCTTTGTCAAACCTAAAAGAAGATACTGTATTTTGAAGAAAGCTGGAAATCATCGACTTTTATAGTATTTGTTATTTTTCCTATGGAGTCAGTGGTTTCAGGTTTTCAGCCTTCATCAAAATAGAAGAAAGACGCTCTTAAAGGTTTGCAACCACTCGAGGGTGATTAAATAATGAGTAAAATTTCAGTTTGGATGAACTATCCCTTTAATTAGTTTCCCAGTCTGGTCTTGCTTTTTTAGCTACACTTCTGATCAGGAGATATAACTAAAGTCTACACAACTAAAATGTACACAAGTACAATTGAAGAGTTTAGACACAAAAACCTTCAAATGCAGCTTGATATTTTCTTCTAAAATAAGCATTTTTCTCCGACTCTTGTGTATAGGCTCTGAAATTTTATTTTCATAGCAACAAATAGGTTCTTTTCAGTTATTTTGTAAGTAAAATAACTGAACATAAACATAGGTGCTCATTTTAGCAGAAAATAGAGTTTTTTTGCATCTGAACTCTTCAATTAGACAACACAAGAAACAACTTTTCTATTCCTCAGTGTTCAACTTCTTGCATCATAACACAGAAAATATTAAATGTGCAAGACAGCTGAAAATACATGTAGGTCTAGACGTTTATTTTTTCTTTTTAGCAACACTTGTGTTTGCAATGTGATCCCAATTGAGAAAGAGCCACTTCTTGTTTTTTTAACACCCCTTCCCCCTCAAAAAACTGTCTACATGGATTACATAAACATGCTAAAAGGTTTCATTTATTGTTGATCTTCACAATAACAAAGTGTTGTGCAATCATTTGATTTTACATTGGTTAAATCAGGGACCATTATAAATTCAATTTCAGACTTACACAAGGCCAAGGATTTTGGTCACACTTTATTTTGATGGAGCGTTTGTTGAATTTAAGTTACATTTCAACTAATTCTCATTAGATTAGTAGACTGTTAGGTTGGGGTTAGCGTTGTGGTTAGTGTAAGTTGATATGTACTTGCAAAGTTTTTTATAGTCAGTCAAATGTCTGTTGAAGGAGCAGTATCAACAGATATTAAGCAGACAGTCTACTAATACTCAAATAGACCATCAAAATAAAGCGTTACCAGGATTTTTTCTAATGGCCCAGTTAGAACATAAAAACAAACATATGTTACTGAGATGGAATGATAGCGATTGGATGCATGTTGACCCGATTGGGTAACTTTACACTGATATAGGAATATTAAGGCCTTTTTAAATGATTTAAGACTTACAGCACAATATTTAAGTGATTTTAAAGACTTTTAAGGCCTAAAATTATTTTGTTTTTACGAAAAATAAGACCTTTTAAGACCTTTATAAATGAAATTTCAGACTTACACAAGGCTAAAGGCTAAGGATTTTTTCTAATGGCCCAGTTAAAACATGTTATTGAGATAAAATGTTAGTGATTGGATTCATGTTGGCCCAATTAGGTAGCTTTACATGGATATAGGAAAATTAAGACCTGTTTAAAATGATTTAAGACTTACAACACAATATTTCAGTGATTTTAACACTTTTTAAGGCCTAAAAATGTTGATTTATGAAATTTGAGACATTTTAAGACTTAAGACCCCGTAGATACCTTGTAAATTGGCATGGTAAAGTATTGTGAACGTGTGTACTTGTGACTAAAAGACATTAAAAGCTGTTTTAAGTGATGGAATTTTGATTTATTATTTGGGTTACACTTGCATTTGTACACCAAGCATGAACAACATCTATACACAACAAAACATCACACTTTAAACGTCTCATTTCCCACTTTCTAGCTCTACTCAATGAAAATGACAGCAATTCAGAGCAAATGTACACAGGAATGGTGTAATTACACTATATCCAGTCTTCAGGACGGTGAAGAGCACAATCAAGTGAACGACAAACAATAATAAATATGTTAAATCTGAACTCTTTACATCCTCTTCAGTAGATTCATACCATACAACGATTAAGATTCTCCAACAATAAATAATCTTTATCTCTGTGTTCGATTGAGTCATAAAGACAAAAGCATTTGTACAACGACATCAAAAAAAACCACACACACACATACACATTCAAACACACACACACACACACAAATGGAATGGAATGCGACGGACTTCTTCAGTCCATTCGGATCTTCTGATTGGTCATCCTGTAGATGATGCTATCGTATCCTGGATCCATGTTCCAGAGGTTGTAGGAGGTAGCGATGACGGCTAATGCTAACACGATCATTAGCCACAGGATGATGTTAAAGATCACAGCATAGTCAAAGTTGTACTTGTAGGCCAGATTGTAGGGGCTTCCAGGGTTACTCTGAAACAACCACATGCAAGTGTTAAAAAGTAGGTCAGCGTTCAGGAGCAGGTCAACAGTGGGGGGGTTCTACTGTTCTGCAAACGTCTCTTTATTTAGAAGAAAAACAAGAAGGATACTGGCTCTGAAGGTTACATTCAATAAGGGTGAAACCATTTCTCTAACAGAACACAAAACTAAAAACATGCTAGTGCTAGCTAACCCTTTAGCCAAGCAATACTTTGAAAAGCACCTGCTAAACGCTACATAAAACCTACTGCTCAACATTTAATGTCTTACAGGCACGTTCTTGAATCGATTGGTTCTTCTTGAGCCCTGATGAATGAAATAATGCTCCAAAATCAACACATTTTCAAGAACACTTCATTTTTTCATGCTGAAATGTTTAGGTTTTGACTTACGATCTGCTTGGACTCGAGAATGGAGCGTGATTTTCTGGTAAGAGGGACTTCAAATGTCTTCACGGTCACGACTTCTACAACCGCATTGTTTCCGTAAACACTGGAGACGTCATCTGCAAACTTCACACATGAACAAAAGCGTTAAAAACAGAAGCACTGTTTACATTATTCACTACTAACAGTACAAATTACACACAGACACACACTTTGATGCACTTTGAGTGTAGAAATCTTATTTATTTAATGAATGACAGTTTATATGAATAAATGACAAAAGAACCAATGATTTTGCGTTCCTAGTAAACAAAAATTCAGAAATTTTAATAAAACTAAATATGTAAATAATTTAGTCAATAGCATTTGTTACGTGCTTGTGTTGTTTGTGCCCTGTTTGCATTCTCTCGCTCTCTCTCTCCTTTCATTTTTCCCAGGTCCGGTCATTGGTCACTCATCCTGTCAATCATTCCTCCCCTGTCACGTCACTCTGACATCATTTCCAATAGGCCAAGACCACTCACCAGTCCCTCTAGTCTCTGTTGCACCTGTGCTTGTGTTTATTGTGTTCTGTTTAAAGAAAGACCCTGTTTAACTGTGTATTCTGTTGTTTTGTCGTTGCCTGTTTCGGAGTTCACATAATCCATCTGCCATCTGTATCAAAGCATTTATCAGTTTCATTCATTTGTCCTGTTATTTACAAGGCTCGGACGAAGCGGACAGATAAGAAGGTCACGTGACATACAGTTGAAGTCAGAATTATTAGCCCCCCTGTATTATTTGCCCACCCATGTTTATTTTTTTTCCCAATTTTTGCTTAACGGAGAGAAGATATTATAAACATTTCTAATCATAATACTTTTAATAACTCATTTCTAATAACTGATTTATTTTCTATTTGCCATGATGACAGTAAATAATATTTCACTAGATATTTTTAAGACACTTCTATACAGCTTAAAGTGACATTTAAAGGCTTAACTAGGTTAATTAGGTAAACTAGGCAGGATAGGGTAATTAGGCAAGTTATTGTATAATGATGGTTTGTTTTGTAGACTATCGAAAAAACATAGCGTAAAGGGGCTAATAATTTTGACCTTGAAAAAATTATTATTATTTTTTATTAAAAACTGCTTTTATTCTAGCTGAAATAAAACAAATAAGACTTTCTGCAGAAGAAAAAATATTCCTTGCTCTGTTAAACATCATTTGGGAAATATTTAAGAAAGAAAAATAAAATTCAAAGGGGGGCTAATAATTCTGACTTCAACTGTTCATTTTGCAACATGTAGGACTACTCTTGTGTTTAGTACATTAGATTAGAGGAGAGCACCACCCCTTGAACTTTTGGTTAGATAGAGTAGGATTAGGACACTCTGAGAACCTCATCGTGTGTTTGTTTATTTTGTATTCATTTAGTTAGTTAGATGTTTTTGGGGAGTTAGACATTGTTTGGGTTTCGTTCTTTTCTTTTCTTTGGCGCCGCTACAATTCTTTCAGCCTTCTCTCTCGTTTCCCCCATCTTTGTTTTTGTAAACCATTTTAAATACTGTAAATAGTATATTAATAGTATATTTTTAGTATTGTTTCTTTATTTTTGATTACTTCATTGTTTTTATTCACTTTGGGAATTGTAAATAAAAGTCACAGTTTTTAAGTGTCTAAATAGCACTGTCTAAATGTCTTGTTTCCATTTAAAGGTTTCATTCACATAAAAAAAAATGAAGATTCTGTCATCACTTCCTCACCCTTTACTTTTTCAAACCTGTTTAAGTTTCTTTCTTCTGTTGAACACAAAATAAGATATTTTGAAACATGTTGGAAACCTGTCACCATTGACCTCCATAGTATCTGTTTTTCTTACTATGGAAGTCAATGGTTACTAGTTTTAACAATCTTTAAAATTAAGATTAAAAAGAAAGAAACTCAAAGGTTTGGAACCACCTGAGGGTGAATAGTGTAAATAGTGAGTGAATGTTCATTTTTGGGTGAACTATCCCTTTAAGCCTTCTCATTTATAGCTCCTAAACTCTGGAATAGCCTTCCTGATAACGTCCGAGGCTCAGACACACTCTCCCTATTCAAAACTACATTAAAGACCTATCTGTTTAGTAAAGCATACACACAGTGCACCACTTAGCGGGCTTCCACACAGGTTCTGCATCTTGTTTATATACACTATGAGCTACGCTAATTATTCTCCATTTCCACCTGGGGATACTCTTCCCGAGGCCCTCAGACTATGCAGAGTCACTGATTCGATCCAAGACCAACGACGAGATGATCCCAAGGTTTCCATATCCCGGACCGGTCCATATCCTGAGCAGCTACTGTGATGGTCATGGAGGAGTGGAGAACATGAGACTGATTCCTATGATGCTACAGAGACAGACGAGTCTTCGCTGAGGCCAGCTTCCAGCCTCCGCCGCTGAGACTGCAGCTCTGCACAAGACGTTTGGCCAGCGGAGAAATTAAAATAGTTGTGCCCAACTGAGTCTGGTTTCTCACAAGGTTTTTTTTCTTCACTTTCGCCAATTAGTGAAGTTTTTTTTCCCTCTCCGCTGTTACCACTGGCTTGCATGGTTCAGGATCTATAGAGCTGTGCATCGTTGGATTTCCTCTTCAGTGTTTGGACTCTCAGTAGTGATTATTAAACCACACTGAACTGAGGTAAACTCAACTGAACTTAAAACACTACAAACTGAACTACACTGTTCCTATTTACTGTGACCTTTTATGTGAAGCTGCTTTGACACAATCTACATTGTATAAGTGCTATTCAAATAAAGGTGAATTGAAAAGGTGAATTGAATTAAGCAATGCAGAAAATGTATTTCGTAACACACACACACACACGCACGCACACACACACACAAACTGATCACCATCCTAACATAACACAAATTTTGATAAAATGTAATGTATAACTCTATAATTATTGCAATATTTTTACTATACTAGAAATATAAATACTATATTTCAAATATAATCACTATTATTACCATATTTATATTTAATACACTAATGCACTACATTAAAAAAAAACACTGTTGAAAGTTTGTTCCTTTGTTTGCTTTAACACTATTCAAGCTTCTACGGCTATTTTCATGGTGAGAAAATGCACACTTAAGTTTTTAAATAAATAATTTTTGCTAAATCTGTATTTGGTTTAATATTGTTAAATATCTCTTTAAAAATGAGCGGAACAGAAATGAAATCCTCACAGAATTAAAGCCAACATGCTTCATAGATAAGGTGATTCTTGCAATTAATGAACATGTGAGAGGATATTTTGCTAGTATTTAAAACTCGTGTGTCATCCTGGAGTGACCTACAGATTCTACTGCGGGTAAAAACAATTTGGTTCCACCGCATTTTCCAATATCAGGCTTAATTTCATGGAGCTTGTTCCTTCCATGTAAATCACTGTAGTAGAAAAACAGTAAAAAGCTCACACCAATACCTTCTGCAAAGCAATTGTGAGGATCCTGGTGGCGTCGGTGTACTGAGGCGAGTCTGTGCTGTAGCGGCGGACGATCTCCTCCAGTCCCGCCAGCTCCAGAGAGTAAAGATCAGGAGCAGGATCTTTGGCCAGATGCTTGTGTTTCTGCAACTGTAGCAAGCAAACAGTTCAAACAACACAGAATGAATCCTCAGTGGAGTCACTCGCCACTGGCTTGCTTAGTTTAAGACTTGTGGAGCTGCGCATCGATGGATTTGCTCTTCAGTGTTTGGACTTTCAGCAATGACAAGTAAACCACACTGAACTGAACTTCAACTCTGAAAACTGGACTGAAGCAGTTTGAATTTACTGGAACTCCTATGTTAAGCTGCAGTGACACAATCTACATTGTAAAAGCACTAAATAAATAAAGATGAAATAACGGAAATATTAGCACAATTATCTATGTTTTAAAACTACCACTGTCATTTCAGTGGATTACAGATTTGATTTGGAGACTTTTTAAACAACTTTCAAATAATATATAGTTGGAAACACTTTACAGGAAGATTGGTTAATGTATTTACTAAAGAACAAACAATATATTACAGGATTTTTTCATCTTTGTTGATGTAAGCAGTTGTTGGTTGATAGTTCGTTAACTCACGATGCATTAACTAATGTTAACAAGCATAAATTTGTATTTTAATAACACATTAGTAAATGTTGAACTGTGGTTAATAAATGCTGCAGCATCTTTCAGATGTATTTTTCATTTTTAAGCTGAGTTCACATTAAGCCTGGAGCAGCGCATCACTAGCTCTAGTTTACTCACAGGATGTTTTTTCCCCTCAGCCATATTTTTCACTTGACTATTGAACTCCACGCTGAATTCCACTCATTCGCAGCAAACGTCATGCATTCTGCATCATTTGCACCATGCGGCAGTAATTTTCCTTTATTCAGGTGTTTGCAATAACATTTGATGTAATTTTCTTGTGCAAAAAGTAATACTACAATTGATGTGAAACCTGCATTAGTTCATGTTAGTAAATACATTAACTAATCTAACCTTATTGTAAAGTGTGACCAAACATGTACTATGAGATTTCTATAGACCAGTGTTTCCCAACCCTGTTCCTGGAGTTACACCAACACTACATATTTTGAATGTCTCCCTTATCTGACCCATTAACTTCAGGTTTTGGAGACTCTTCTAATCTTCTGATGAGTTGACTCAGGTGTGCTTGATTAGGGAGAGGTTGAAAATGTGTACTGTTGGTGTGCCTTCAGGAACAGGGTTGGGAAACACTGCTATAGACAACACATAGACGTCCTTCAAAAATCTGGCTACATCAAATAATAAAGAAAATGTTGACATTTTTTCTAGGGCTGTGCGATGAATTGAAATTGTATCGAAATCGCAAATTGAACAAGCGCAATTTTTAAATCGCTTTACAGCGGTGGTCCTCTACTGCTAGGTTGCGGAACGGTACCGGTCTGTGGATCAATTGGTACCGGGGTGCAAAGAAATCATTAATTATTTCTGTTTTATGTATTATCCGAGTCTGAACAATCTTTTTTTTTTTTAATCTTTTATTTAGAAAAATTACCATATTCTCTTGGTCACTTGAGTGCCCAAATTTAACCCACAAGCAGCAAAATGAGTAAGAAACATATCTTTGTAAAGCTTTGCTATGGGGAAAATGCCCAGTGAAGGACCCACAAACTGCCAAGGAATAGATTCCCAACCCATTTGTCAACAAATCAGGTGAATCTAGCATGTCTGTGCAAGAAGATCAACTGCTGTAGATCGCAAACGACGGCGGCCTTAGGGGTCGTTCGCATATCACGTCTTTTCTAGAGTTCACGCAGAGTTCTTCTAGACGCACCAGTTGAATGAATGCCGGGAGGAGCGCACCGCGAGTCACGTGACAGGAGCTGACCGTTCAGCTTGTATGGAATATACACATTTCGGTAGACTAATTATCTTAGACAAACACAGAACAGCCGAACACTGCAGTGCTTTGTAATTTTGTCCATAAACAAAACTTGTATCAGAGTGACAGCTTGTCGTCATCTGAGAAAACGACTGGTTGCCTAGCAACCTATGAACCTCCGACCACCCAACACCAAACCCCACACCCCCCAACCCCTCAGTCCACAATAAAATTGTCAAGCGCTGACCTGTCTGTGGTAAGAAAAAGGACCACTGCCTTACAGCACGATTTTCCCACAGCATGCTATTTAAACCAATCATTACACAGCGTGGCTGAGCTTAATGACAAATAGCCTGCATAAACAGGGATGATGAGTTCAGCACAGGAGGACTTGGTGCCTCCCAAAAAGTCAACATCTGTGGTGTGGGATTACTTTGGATAGAGGAAGGCTGATGTATCGCAGAATCAGGTAATGTGTAAGACCTGTCAGTCACATATTGTGTTTAAAAGCGTGTGGAAAGCGCGAGGCGCATCGCTTACTTCAGCATTCAACACGCTTTGCACTCATGCTCCTTTGTCGTTGCTCGGCAACCACCAACCATGTTTGGATGTTCTGTGTTTGTCTGAGGTAATTAGTGTACCGAAATGTGTATATTCTATACAAAGTATGAAGCTGATCGGTCGGTACGCTTGCAGCATTCTGAAAGTAGAGATGTTTTCAACTGGGTGTGCATGGAATACGCGCGTCACTCCCAATATGCAATCAGTGTTCCTCCAATGGAAATAATGAACTTGTGCATGCAAAAGTCACGATACGTGAACAGCCTATTTCACGGCAGTGTCACAAAGAGGTCTATGATCTATTAGGGCTGTGTGATTTGGGGAAAATATCTAACTGAGATACTGCGTTTTGATTTGCGATTTGATTTTGTAGTCAAGCTTCAGCTCAATAATCAACAATTCTGCAAAAAATTACCTGTTTTTGTTCGGTGTCTGAGTTTAAAACCAAAATATTCCCATATTACCAATGCTGTTTCTCTTTGACATCAATTCGTCTATTAATGCTTCTGAAGCAGAAGATGCCATAATCACACTTGTCCGTGCTGTCCTGTTTTTTGTTTTTTATTGTGGGCATTCCGCATAGCTCAATTGCCCAATTTTGATTGGGCAGAACGAAAGTGTGCTCACTCAATTGGCTAGTAAGACTGTCACACACAGACAGCAGTCACGCATTTTCTCTGGGTGGGGAAAATTAAATAATACATATTTCATAACGCAGCCCCTTGCGATTATCTAATAGCGATTGCGATTCAATTTCGATTAATCATACAGCCCTATGACCTTCGCATGGCAAAAACATATCTGTGAACATGTAGAAAAGTACATACAACTACTTTTGACGTGGTCAAACAGAACATCAGAGCCTTACTTTTGTTTGACGGCACACACACATTACTCTATTTATTTATAGACTGATTATTTAGACAGGTGATTTCAATTCTTTTTTGCCTTATGTCTGTTTTAGAGGCATGTTACAGGTCTTTGATAAAGATCTAATTGTTTTCCTTTGGAAATATGTTTCAGATATCTGTGTGTGTGTGTCAAAATTATAATTAAAATCCAAATCACAATATTGTTCAAGAAAATGGTGATGAGTTTCTTTTGCTCATATCACACAACCATAATTTTCTCCCAACTGGAAAGACGGAACAAAGAAAAAACTAAGAAATGAAACCTAATTTATACGAAACAAATGGTCTTTTATTCATTTATATGTTTTAACGCCATTTCAAAACACACAAATAACAACAAAACTCAGATCATGTAAGATCTTCAAATTTAGTCAATGATAAATATACTAAAATTCATGTAGGAGTCTGCCTGTTTAAAACAGTTCCCTTAAAATATTCTCACAAACGGTTATAATGTGTTGTAGTGAAACTCACCAGAGCTGAGATGTCATACAGCACCTGAACCTCAGAGAGGAACAGAAGATCAGCCTGAAATACACGCACACACACATATATATTTAGACCAGCACGTAGTTTGGTGTGGGTAAAACAAACCCAACATGCACGTTCTGAACAACGGTTTCTATTTGTAATAAGTATTTTCACATATCGATGAATAAAGCAAGTCAGAGAAAGCCACTTCCTACTTCAGCCCAAAAACAGTTCATGTCTGGACTGGATAGCTATGTATATATACTGCATAGTCTAAAAAAATAAACTGATACAGAAATACTAGAGCACGCGTTTACCTCATTGTTGCGGCTGAGAGAGACGAGAGGAAGGGATGTGAGAACGGATCCGTCCTGGGACAGACGTCCACGAATCTGCTGCAGAGTGACGGGAAGATCCTCAAAGACTGTGTTGGCCATTCCCATCATATACAGCCTCTGAAAGATAAAAATCAAGACTTCTATCAGTATTAGACAAATGTTATAAGTTTAATACATGGTATTTTATCACATTTTATAGTTTGTAAGAATTACCGCAACAAGTTATAATTCAATATTATCATTTTTGCCATATTACTCAATGATAATTTATTTATTTATTTATTTATTTATTTTCAATATAAAATCAGACGTATGACAAGTAATATGATAAAGATAATATAATAAAATTAAGTAACACTTTAATAACAATTCACAATATTAACTACTGGCTTTTTACCTGCTTATTATTAAGATTTTATGCGACCCAGTACCTAAACCCAACTACTAACTATTATTAAGCAGCAAATTAGTAGTTTACGGAGCTAATAGTTTAATATAATAATAATATATAATAATATATTGTTTATGGCATAAATTGAACATTATTCTATAATTGTACATTGTAAATTCATAACATTACATAATAATTAGAAATAATAGACATTAATCAAATTAAAATACCCTAAAATTTCCCTAAAATATTACTACAAAAACTTATTACTCTGAAAAAAATTGAGCGATTTGGTGTTATGAAATTTTCCAGCACTATTATGCTTTCATTACTCATTCATTTGTTATTATCATACTTAATCTTCATTGAATATTGATGTACTTTCCATTAATGTCCATTCATATTGTTCGCCTATGTATGTTACGTCATTATTATTTTACTATTGTTCATATTATTATGCTACACAGAGGGCTGAACAATTTACCTGTTGAAAACACTCTTTCCTCTCCATAAGCACCAGACACTTTCTTATCCATATTACAGATAACACCATTATTTAAGGTGTTTTTCACCTTTTACAGGACAAGATAGTAGAGATTATAGACAGGAAAATATGTGGAGCAGAGATATATGCACTTCAGTGATACACGTCGGCGCACTTTACCACTAGGCTATTCTCACCGACAATTTTCAAATTTATTAACAAATTCTTTGAAAAAGTGAATTATTCTGTGCAACTGCATATCGCTGGTATATTTTGACAGCTCCTGTTGTTAACCCTATTCATATCTTAACTTTTTCTGATTTTGATTGTAATGTACTAACATACCCCTATTTGTAAAGCTGCTTTGAAATAATAATTATTGAAAAAATAATCCTAATCACACACATAACACTTTGTTATATTTACACAAATAAACCTGAAGCATTATTTGTTGCTAGTTTTGTATCCACACTCCATAGACATCATTTTTTTAATTTCTTTAAATTGGTCTCTCTTGATACTAGATGCTAAGTTTAGCTAAGTGCTGCTCCTCAGTTTCTTTTTGAAGGGTGTCAAAACCACAACTCTGCTTATATGATTTAACCTTTTCTATTTGTAACCATGACATGACATAGTCCTCACAACATTGAGAAAACATCTTGCAGTTTATAGATTAGTGGCATAATGGATAAGCAGAAAAATATATTTAAATTTTTACTTTCAGGAAATAAAGGCAAATAAACATTGCGTTGTAGCATTGAAAGCAGGCCAGTTTATTATAATAGTCTTCAAAGTAGGTTCTCATTTAAATGTGCACTCAACAATATTTGAAAAATGTTTTTTTTTTTTTTACCAGGGTCGGATCTAGTTCCAAAAAACACATTCACAGCCAATCAGCAGTAAGGGGCGTGTCTAATAACTATGACTGACATATCAAAAAAAGGGGTGGTTCCTGTTGGGTTATGGGCGTGTTTGTTTTGGTTTTTATATAAACACTGTGGTAAAATTAGTGCACCTTTGGTATTTTATTGACGGAAGAACCATATGAAGAGTTCAGATGCAAAAGCCGCTAAATGCCACTTCCACCAAAAATGAGATAATGACATATAATGAGTGAATTGTTTAGGCACGTACTACACCATCAACAAATAGATTTGCTTTAAATCATCTAAATCGCAGCGTCAGCGCATTCAGAAATAACAGTTTGTATGCAAAAGCTGCTAAACTCCACTTGCAGCAATAGAATAATCAGAAGGCACGAATCGAATCATATGTTTTCAATGTAGCAGCGCGCTAATACGCCGGCTTTATAAGGAGAGCATTTCATTCCGCTTCCGATTTTGATTTTAAAAGACGAAGTTTGATGAACTGGATGAGCCTGTCCGACTGTAAGTGGATGGCGAATGAAAATGTGCCTTACCTCAAAACTCTGTGCATAATAAGAAAAAGGAAATACAATGTAAATTCGGAAATTTAACATGTATTCATAACGTGCTTTTGCACAGCGACACTACTTTGAATGAGTCCGATTTACTATACATTAAGTGGCAACTGTGTTTCATGAAAGACACTGTTAAGATGCCTTTTTTTTATCCCACATGGATGCTATGAGGATAAACAAGAGACGAAAAAGAGACCAAGACCTTGAGTATGGTGAGAATGAATGAATGACAGCTTCTAAAATTGTCTGAGAGACATCCCCTTGTTGCCCAGTAGGATGACCTTGTGATTTATCTGTTAATGTAAGCTATTTTTTAAAAGATAAATATAATGCATAAAACTATACATCTATATTAGCCTACTTACATTATATATTACTTAAATTATATAATTCATATTACCTATACGTCTGATAAGCTTTTTATATTAATGGACAATGCACAGATATTGATGTTTCACAATGTTTTAAACTACAATATTTGAATCTACCAAGCTTAGTTTACAATATTTACATTGCTCTACTTGCATTAAATCTGAATCCCAAATATCAGAAATGACAACAGATTGTTACGATTTAATTAATGTCAGTTTTAATGTTATTGATTAAAGCACTTACTTGACAGATTTCAATCATTTTCCTTCTGCTTTTTCCCTGGTTTACCACAGCGGAATGAACCGCCACTTACTTGACAGATGTATTTTTAATTCTAGGTGGTTTGTGAAATGTTTTATGTTTAGAAAAATAATTTCTAATTGCATCTTTAGTAAGTTTTCAACTAAATACACTGTTTTATCCCAATAGGTGGATTTAGAGGTTTTTGCAACAAAAGCAGAAATGGATTTTGCTGGTTTTGATGCAAAAGAAAATCTAATTTGTTAAAAGCCAAAGAATTGTCTAAAGTGACATTGTGAGAAAAAGTTATTATTTTATTTACTAGCTAATAACCTTTTCATTACATATAAAATGAAACTTCTGAGCCTAATTATAGGAGCCTGATAGAAAATGCTCATTTACAAGAAAAGAGGTCTGATGGATTTAGAGGGTTTTGCATCTGAACTCTTCATATATTCTTGGTGTCATAAGTGTCAATTTTGTTTTTGAAAATTGGGATTAATAGATTGCATGTAAGTTAATAAGCTTTTTCATTGATGTATGATTAAAATAAATAAAAATATTGAGAACATCGCCTTTAAAGTTGTCCAAATTTAATTCTTAGCAATGCATGCTGCTAATCCAAATTTTGTTATGATATATTTTAAGTAGAAAATGTACAAAATAATTTCATGTAACTTGTAAGTGTAAGTAAAGTACTTGTAAATGTACTTTTGGCTATTGTCAAAAAATATACCTGCTCAATGCAAGTTGTACATTGTGGTCCAGGGTCACATATAGTACTTCATTGACATACATTACAATACAACTTTCCTTTAAGTCATAAAAGTTCAAAAGTCTTGTAATAACCCCCTGAAGCATTGGTATTTTATTTCTGATGAGTATTTCAAGAGTGCCCTATAAAGGGTTAAACTGCACACTACTTCATTCTCAGATGCATGGTTTGCAATGCAGATCATTTTGCTTGTTTGCAGGCATCATAAGTGTGGTTAGTGTTTCATTATGGTCATACCTCTTCACTGGGGGCAAGCTGTAAGACCACAGGCGTGCTGTCAGCAAACAGAGTGTGAACTGTATTCGCCACACTGTCCAGAGTGAACGGAACCGGCTGCAACAAACAGACAGACAGGAAGATAAAACATCAGACTGAATAACAGATATTAAGAAAGATAGTTTCATTTTGGCCTTGCATCAAACCCAATTTAGAACAATGATTTAGTATACATAGAAAGTAGTCTGTCATATTAAATGCAAGTACAGTGTCCACTTCAATGTTTAAAATGAACATACAGTATGTGAAAATAAAATATGGGTGAAAGAATGTTCCATCGTAATTCACCATAATGTAAAAATGAAATGTTTGTATTCTGACAAGATCTGGGCAAAAAAAAAAAAGAGAGAAATGGTTTCTGCAATTCTCAAAAATGCACAGATGATGGCACTCTGGGCTACTTTTTAAATAACAAAAGACGCTCTAGGCCTGGTTTTAAACAGTAGATGGCACTCTAGGCTAATTTTTAACAGCAGATGGCACTCTATGCTAGTTTTTAAACAGCAGATGGCGCTCTAGGCATGTTTTTATCAGCAGATGGCACGCTATGCTAGTTTTTTAACAGCTGATGGCACTCTAGGCTAATTTTTTTAACAGAGGATGGCGGTCTAGGCTAGTTTTTTAACAGCAGATGGCACTCTATGCTAGTTTTTAAACAGCAGATGGCGCTCTAGGCATGTTTTTATCAGCAGATGGCACTCTATGCTAGTTTTTAAACAGCAGATGGCGCTCTAGGCATGTTTTTATCAGCAGATGGCACTCTATGCTAGTTTTTAAACAGCTGATGATGCTCTAGGCTAGCTTTTAAACAGCAGATGTGCTCTATGCTAGTTTTTAAACAGCTGATGGTGCTCTAGGCTAGTTTTTAAACAGCAGATGGCACTCTATGCTAGTTTTTAAACAGCTGATGATGCTCTAGGCTAGCTTTTAAACAGCAGATGTGCTCTATGCTAGTTTTTAAACAGCTGATGGTGCTCTAGGCATGTTTTTATCAGCAGATGGCACTCTATGCTAGTTTTTAAACAACTGATGATGCTCTAGGCTAGCTTTTAAACAGCAGATGTGCTCTATGCTAGTTTTTAAACAGCTGATGGTGCTCTAGGCTAGTTTTTAAACAGCAGATGGCACTCTATGCTAGTTTTTAAACAGCTGATGATGCTCTAGGCTAGCTTTTAAACAGCAGATGTGCTCTAGGCTAGTTTTTAAACAGCTGATGGTGCTCTAGGCTAGTTTTTAAACAGCAGATGGCACTCTATGCTAGTTTTTAAACAGCTGATGACGCTCTAGGCTAGTTTTTAAACAGCAGATGTGCTCTTTGCTAGTTTTTAAACAGCTGATGGCGCTCTAGGCTAGTTTTTAAACAGCAGATGGCACTCTATGCTAGTTTTTAAACAGCTGATGACGCTCTAGGCTAGTTTTTAAACAGCAGATGTGCTCTTTGCTAGTTTTTAAACAGCTGATGGTGCTCTAGGCTAGTTTTTAAACAGCAGATGGTGCTCTAGGCTAGTTTTTAAACAGCAGATGGCACTATGCTATCTTTTAAACAGCAGAGGGCACTCTAGGCTAGTTTTAAACAGCAGAGGGCGCTCTAGGCTAGTTTTTAAACAGCAGATGGCACTCTAGACAAGTTTTTAACAGAACAAACACACTTTTATGGTGGTTTTTAAACAATTTTTAAACAGTAGATTGCGTCTAGGATAGTTTTTAACAGTAGATGGTGCTCTAGGATAGGTTTAACTGTAGATGATGCTCTATGTTGGTTTTTAACCGTAGATAATGCTCTAGGTTAGTTTTTAACTGTAGATAACGCTCTAGGTTAGTTTATTTAACAGTAGATGGTGCTCTAGGATAGTTTTTAACAGTAGATGATGCTCTAGGTTAGTTTTTAACTGTAGATAATGCTCTAGATTAGTTTTTTTAACAGCAGATGGTGCTTTAGGCTAGTTTTAAACAGCAAATGGCCCTCTAGGCTAGTTTATAAACAACAGATGGTGCTCTAGGGTAGTTTTTGACAGTAGATGGCACTCTAGGCTAGTTTTTAAACAGTAGAGAGCTCTCTATGCTAGTTTTTAAACAGTAGAGAGCGCTTGTCTATTAAAGGGAATGCGTCAATAGAGCCACCATTTATGTACAGGGTACACATATATACACATATATCTATGATCGGGAGTCTTCCCGGTGGTCAGTATGGACATATTTTTCTAAATTACGAAAAATTATACTTTTACATCACTTTTCTACATTGACGGGTGTGACCGCAAAGGCATTGCTGACAAAGAGTGTGTGTTTGTGTGCATGGAAATGTATTATCCTCCCCCCATGTTTAATGTAATTTAATCCGAGTCCTGATACACACCCCCTCTCCTGCTTCCACTTCTCATTCTAACGGAGGGAGCGATTCGTTTGTGAATAAATCACCGTTATGAATGACTCGTTCACTTAGCCGACAATAACACAAGTTTTTGGCACCGCAGTGTCTTGTTGTCATATTTCAATAACATTGTTTGCTTATTTTATTCAACAAAACTAGCATAAGCCTGGTATTAAGTGCGAGTTGGTGCTCCTTTGCCTTATGGTAAATGCAGTAAGAGACTGTATTATTATTATCAATGACATTACTTGTTAAGCACAAACATTTATAACATACAAAAACGTAAAAAACGAAATCTTACCAATGAAATGTTCTGCCTTTGTGCTTTGTTTTCTTTGTTTGCTCGTTACTACAGCCCTACACTGCGCTAAAGTCTAGCATCTTCACCTTGGCACACTGTCTTGACTAGTGCAGCTGAATAACATTTGTCCTGGGAGCACTGTACAAATATGGTGGCGCTATTGATGCATGCTCAGGGTCCCTATGTGATATCTAGTGTATATATCTATGAAGAGCGCTCTAGGCTAGCTTTTCAACAGCAGATGCGTATTTAATAGTAGATGGCTCTCTGGGCTAGTTTTTAAAAAACAGATGTCACTCTAGGTTAGTTTTTAACCTTCTAGCCTAAAACACCATCTACTGTTAAAAACTAAACTTAGAATTGATTTAGGAGAGAAAAGTAATGCAATTTTAAGTCAATTTTTTCGGTTACAGCTTTAATTCTGACTTGTACTTCTTCAAGTACATAAATCCTACATTTTTGTTTATTTTAAATGAACACTTCAGGCTGACAAATGGGTAAAACCCAGTCATTTGAAGGACAGTATTTAAGTCTAAAAAAAAAAAAAATCAATGCAATTAATTAGTATTAAGACTAGAGGCTGAACTGTGATCCTTAAGTCCTTATAAGTCATATAATATGTGATATAATGATGTTCATTTTAAATTGACAGGAGAAGATTTTTCTACATAATTAATTTACAGAATGACATTTTAGTGGTTAAAAATAAAGTATGATAGATTATAAGTTGCAGATAAGCAATACAATTGATACGACACCTTTTTATGCACTAATTCCTTAAAAATGGAAAAGATAAAAAGCTGTATCACCCTTTGTTTTGGAGCTAGACTAAACCCTTTAGTCTTTAGTACTATGAACAGAGATAGATAGATAGATGGATGGATGGATGGATGGATGGATGGATAAGTATAGATAAAAGTGTCTTATGTCTCATGATATAAAATGGGGAAGTCTAGAGGGGAAACTACACTGCTGCTCAATTCTGAAACTTACAAATATAGCTGATGAACATTGTTTCCCATTTTCCGGTTCTAAGGGGAGTTATTTATCTTTACTCAATAGTTTCTGATAAACTGCAAAGTGAGTCAAAGATCATAGAAGGCCAGACAAAAACAAAGCACAGCACACATCATTTTAAATCCAGCATGTGAGAATGTGTCACTCACATTTTCGAGAGGGTAAGAGGAAACGTTTTTCGGAAAGTCCAAGCTGTCGATGCCACGCACAACGATCAGAGCGTTAGCACGAGGACGCTGGAACAGTGAGCCAGCAGCCAGACCTGGCCAATCGAGATCCTGCAAGACAAAAAAAACACAACTTTACTACAGTACTCACATTGAGACATCATATGTGCTATTACAAAAAAGAAGAAGAAAAAAGACATGATACCTCACGAACAGAGAAGCCCATGGTCAGAGAAACTAAATCTGGGATCTTTTCACCCGATATGGGCCACTGCTCATCCCGAAAAGTCACATACTGAGGGCTACGCAGAACTGTCAAACTGTCCCCCAAAACACCTGACAGAAAACACAGAAAAACAAGACACATATTTTCATAATCTTTATTCGCAATAATTGACAATTGCTTTGACATTTCTGTATCTAATGCAATGACCTTGCAATGACATTTTGTGTATTTTAAGTGCATTACAAGAAGTGTTTTTAAGCAGGATTATATGTAAAGCATTATAAACAAATAAAAAAATAATAATATAAAGCAAATAAGTAAAAAAGCAGTTGAAAATGTAAATTATATAAATAGTAAGAATCCAATAATGCAGTGCTGTGATGCATAGAAATATCAAAATAAACATAATTGAAACTATATAGTCTCCAAATGTTGAACATATAGTTTTGAATATAAATTATTCTGAGTTAGGTTTTAAATCAAACATTAATATCTGCAGTTTGCATTTAGGAGGCACTGGAATTGTCATATTTGGGTGTCCAGTGTAATATAAACCATAAAAATCCCGTCTAGTATAAAAACATATATACATATCCTTGACTTAATATCATAACCATAATATTGATCAGAAATGTGGGATTTGTTAAATGAACCATGACTGTCACATGACCTGCTGGGGCTTCCTCATTCACGATCAACATTTAACACTAAAGCCCTTTTTCATTCACAGCCTAGTGCAGCATAAACACAATATCTTCCCAAATACTCGTGAATTAACAGGATATTATTGATAACTAAGAGATATTTGATCGATTGACATGACTGCGGATTATGGCATCCCACTGCAGCCGCCATTAATTCATTAAACACACGCTAAAATCCCCCTGACTCTGTAAAACAAAACGACGTACATGTTAAAGATCAAATATAAAGCCAATTTACCTGATAAAAGTCCTATAAAGGCAAATACGGTGTTCATGATTATTCGATTCATCTCGGGACGATTTTCTGATGGACTGCGCTTCCTCGCAACACCAGTCACATGACCAGGGCCTGCCGCGTGACGTCGTGCGTCATGACGCAACAACATTTCCCCTCAGTCCTTCGACGGTCACCGCGGGATTCAAACTTCACTTCGATTTCACCGAAATTTGTGTTTGTTAAAGTCAATATGCCGACCAAAATAGTTTGATAATGCTGCTAATTTACATTGTTTACATCGAAGAGACATTAAGAAGAGGAAAATTGTCTAAACGAGACAATTTAACGTAACGTTAGCAGACCTAAAGTGGAATTATGAACTGTGGAGGCGTTTCTAGTCGTAAAAGATGTAAACAAGACCATGTAGACATGTTTTATCTCTATCTATCTATCTATCTATCTATCTATCTATCTATCTATCTATCTATCTATCTATCTATCTATCTATCTATCTATCTATCTATCTATCTATCTATCTATCTATCTATCTATCTATCTATCTATCTATCTATCTATCTATCTCTGTCTGTTCTATCTATCTATCTATCTATCTATCTATCTATCTATCTATCTATCTATCTATCTATCTATCTATCTATCTGTCTTTGTCTGTCTGTCTGTCTGTCTGTCTGTCTGTCTATAGGCTAGTGACCTTCAGCCCTTCAGGACATGTGACATGCAGTATATCAGCAATTATCTGCAAGGATTTTACTCAGCATAAGCTACTGGTTAGTATCATGCACTGTTTTTTATGTTTACATGACTATTTTAAGTTACTTTTAAATTTGATTTATTAATCTTAATTTGCAGCAATTTATGGTTAATTAAATACTTAAATAACAGCCTATTGCAGGCCCCAGAGTATATGAAGGTTTACCGAGATCATAATTTCTGCTGTAAATATTAAGAAAGAAATACTGTTTCTCCCACATATTTTCCCCCAATAGTTTGTTTTTAATACACTCAAAAAATAACTCATTGGATGAACTGTTTAATCGAGGAAAAGTTTAATTGAGGGCAAGATTTTCGTTCAATAAATTTATTTAAAAAAACTATTTGCACATTTAAATGAAATTGAGTTGGTCCAACATGATTTTTAATAAAATAAAAGTTTAAATACATTAGTATTTTTATTTACCCTAAACTCAAAGGTCATATAATATCATGTAAGTCTATTATGTGCATTCTTACATTTTAAAGTCTCAGTTTTAATTGAAGTTATCTTATAAATGAACTAAAATAGCCATTTTTAAGCATATTTCATGAATTACATATATGATTGAGACTGATCTCAGAACTAATTTTAAGACAGTTATTGCTCTCTGAGCAAAGCAACAAACTGCGTTTTTGCTATTTAAGCTGCCAACACCCAAAGAATGAGTGCTTTACAAGGTGGTAACCTCAAAACTCAAAGCATTACATGAAAATCCTCAAACTAAAGTGAAGATTAAACTCTAACAAGTCTTTCTATTAACTTTAAGCATGCTGGGAACTACAAATGCTCTAACCAGGTAGTTCGACCAACGTCCCAACACAACACGCTTAAGTTAACTTATTGGTTTGCAAAAATTAAGTGCACTGAACATAAAACAAATAAATACAAGTAGTTTGAACAAGCAGCAGTAATCATTTTTGAGTGTATAGTTTTTTAAGTTAACGTATTTTAAATGATTATTTTTTTTTACTAATATAAGATTCAATTAATTAAATTGTTTGCTTTATAATTCATTTTTAAAGGCATAATGCAAATTGTTCCAAACTGTGTGCACTGTGTTTTAATGTTAAGTATTTTTTTTTCTATAAAAGTATTTTTATAATATAATGTATTTAATATTTTATTTACTGCTTTATTTGACTAATTTCCATGATTTCTAAGTCTAGAAATCACACTTTTAACATTCTTTATATTTCTAGTTTCTGTTATTTTATTAAAATTACATGTTTACAGAATAAATGATAAGCAATGTTACAGTAGTAACACTATCTTACATCTTATGTTTAGCTGTACAAATTATGTTTAATTAAATCATTAAGTCATTTTGAGGTCCCTTGGAGCTGTGCACCCTGCTTAAAACTCCATGACTTGTATAATACTTAATTGCTCCTGAGGCCATTTATATCAAAGTTGATATTTAGCCGCACCATACTGGTGTTTTTTAATATCGAGTTTTTACGAGGTGGGTTGTTAGCCTAATGCTCAATCCCCAATCTGGAGGACCAGGACATACACTACAGAAAATTTAGCTTACCCAATTCACCCAACACATGTTGTTGGACTGTAGGAGAAACCACACTGCAAACTCCACAAAGAAATGTGGCCCAGTCTGGACTCGAACCAGCAACCTTCTTGCAATGAGGTGACAGTGTAAACCACTGAACTACCCGTGCTGCCTATGTTTATATTATATACGAATTTTAGACTTGTATAATATAATAAATATAATTCTGTATAAATTTTTCATTGAATCAATTCACCATCATTTCTAAAATTCCACACAGAATACAAACACTGTTTAGCCTTGCAATGTGTACATCTTGAAAAAAAAAACATATTAATATGTTAATTGAATGCAAGCAAGCAAGCAAACTAACAATAATGACCATGCTTTTCCAAGTGCCCCATATTTCGCTGTTCGCCCCTTTAAACCTTGCTGGGTTTCTTGTAAAATCGCCTTTGTCCACTTGGAGGAGCTCTTGTTCCGTCACTGACCGTTCGCGTTTATCTCCGCGTGGCAGCGATCATTCACCAGCCGGAGCTGAAAGATGACATTACACGTGCTTTCAAGATCAGACCATCGCCATATGCTCGGCCGAGAAGCCCGATATGAGTCATGATATTTCAAGATAAATCATTATCGCAAAAAGACGATTTTTAATAATGTTTTGAAAATAAAGTTTGGCTCAAAGTGGAAGTTTAAAAAAACTGAACGTATGATTAATCTGAGTAACTTTAAGCATCCACTAATAATAAATCAAATGTTTTTTTGGTAAATAGATTAAATGTAGAAGCAGACCAGAGAGGATATATGGTCGCCCACGTTGAATAATTTTGAAATATAGGCAAACAGTCATTAATCAATATATGCCTATCAAAACATTAACTTTTTATGCAATAGCCTATCATAGTTTGTTTCTGTTATATTTAAGTTATGATTTAGAAAGTTAGGTTATATATATATATATATATATATATATATATATATATATATATATATATATATATATATATATATATATATATATATATATATATATATATATATATAGCCCTATATATGTTTACGCCTATAAAACAATAACTTTATTAAAGCGTTCGTTTTTGCAATGAGACGATTTTTCCATGCATGCCATTGTTTTTGTTAATAGATCATTGATTTATTCGTTTAAGTTTATTAATTAATTTATTTGTTTTTCATTTAAAATTTGCGTACTTTCAAAATCAAATCACAAACTTATAGGATCTGAACCTTACTCAATATAAGTCAAACTTTTTGCAAAAATCTTAAACTATAGACATCTGCTGCGTTGCAGTTTCGTTCAAGATCAAACATCAGATCTAAAGCATAATCCATTAAACATGATGTATTCAAACGCAGCCCGTTCCTCCTCTCCAGGATTTGATGTTTTTGTTTTCGCGTCTGAGGTCCGTTCTCGCGCAGAGCCGCGGGACTGAAGCGCGCCGCCGCGGTGACTCCTCTGCGCGATCCCGTGACACGCCTCCTCTGATTTTCACATTCCATTAGGTAATTCAATAGCAGACAATTAGAGTGACCCAGCCATCGGCCACCCAACGGGACACAGTGACCCTGACAGGGCAACGCTGCTCAAGTCTGGCTGAGTTCTGCTTCATCTGTCTGAGCATGTCAATTATTAATTAATAAGAGAAACGCGCTTTATTGATAGGCTAGATAAGTTTATTGTTTAAAAAAAATATTTTTGAAAATATAGGCTGTTAATATCTTTATTAATACGTGTTACTGTTATTTAGTTAGTTATACTCAATGTGACTCAATTTCATGATCTATTTTTATATAAAAATAAAATATTAATTTAAATATTTTTCATGTTAATTATTTCTAATTAGACTATAATTTTATTATTAATGCTAAAAAAATAGGTATATATATTGATGGGTTTATTTTTATTCCATTAAAAATAGGCCTATATAATATAATCATTTTTGTATATTTTTATAAGTGCATTTTTAATGTATTTTGAATAATAAAACATGCAATTACAAAAAGTAAATTACTAACATCAATAAATCAGTATATCAATAACAATGTCATAAATAGTTTGGTAAAATTGGGATTATTATATCTTTAATAAATAAAAATAAATAAACTAATTAATTTCAGCTTATATGCCTAATTATATACATAAATATTATTATCCATGTTTTTATTATTGTTGATGTTATAATTATATATATCTTTTATTTTTTTATTTAATAAAATATTGTATATAGCTATGAGTACGTTATTTCATCAGTTTCTTAATATTTTTAGATATTTTTGTGCTAAAATATTTAATTGCCTGTTGCTTTTATTAAATTATTGCTAATCTTTTTTTTCTGTTTTTATTTTTGATCTAATTTTAATATTTACGTATTACTTACTCAATTATTAACTGTGATTTGAAAGGTGACTTTGTTTATTTATTTATCCATTTAGGCTGTTTGTTTATTTTAAAGGTTTAGTTATACAACACTTCGCCAACGCTTCTGTTTTCAACATTTTTATTTATTTATTAATGTATTTTACTTTATTTAAAGACTTAATACACATTGTAGCAAGTTATTTCAACAGACTATTGTTGTCAAAATTATAGGCCTTTAAATTAGGTGCTTTTACTGTTTCTCTATATTTGTAGTATGGTTTAGGCCTATATTTGTGCACGGTTTTAAACACGCATAAAATTAGGCCTATTCAATCACGAAAATGGATAAACAGCCGACAACAAGCGTTCATTCTGGAGCAGTTCCGTTTTAAGCGCAGAAGTGACTCGGCCGGTTCTCCGCTGCTCTGAGGGCTTTGAATGACAGATCACGCCTGGAAGTGACAAAGTCTCGATGAGCGGACATTAACACCGGCGCTGATGGCACTCAGTCGTCTCTTCCCCTTCCTCCGTCTCTTTATTCTCGGCGAAAACGCGCAGCGCAGCGCCTCGGGCACTAAACACAATGGAGCTCTGGAGAGGGTGGGACGGGGGAGAGAGACCCCATGCATGTATAAATGAAGGCTGCATGGGGGAAGGTTTGGGCGGCCTTGACGAGATCAGATTAAACAACAATACAAAAGCCCACCACACTCGCCTCTTATTTATTTAGATTTTGATGAATGGGGAGCGTTTGTGTCAGCTGAAGAATTGTAATATCCTATAAGGCCCTCTCCGTGTTAAATTAGGCCTAATGGCCTGTTTATTTCGGGATTTATTTTAGTGGCCCGATGTCCGTGTATTCGCAACTGATATCACATGTTTTGAGCTTTGCTCTTAAAGATGCAGTATCTCTTTCTTATCAGTAGATATCGTTGTCTTATCTCTTCAGAATTGTACATTTATAGTCTTCAAATAGTATGTTTGGATTGAATGTGGGCCTCATTTGCTACCGGAAAGCATTTCTTCCACATTATAATCTCAGATAAATCTTTCGAAATCAATTAGATTGAAAATAAGTTACTTTATTTTTTTAGACTTTGTAAAGTGATTATTTAAAATGGCTATGCCAAAACACGGTATATTTAGACTTTTATTTGAGTAGAATATTATAGCCATCGGTCAGTAAAATATGTTTGTATTATGTATTTTAACTTCCATTTTGTATAATAATTCACATTCCAAATAATCATTTTTAAACCACAAAACATTTTCAAACACACAAAAAACTCCTTTTCAAAACCGTAAATAGGTCTAACCTTTATTTCTAAGTGTAGAGTAACAAAGTTGTAGTAAAAAAATGAATATGCCTGCATCATAAAAGAGCTGTGCAGCTCTTTGAAATGTACATTGTACATCCACATTACACCAAGCAGGCCTACATTCCCTTATTTTGCTGAAACGCGAAGCGCTCGCTCTGTGAATATAGGACTCTGAGCACGTTCCCGAGCTCTTTAAGCGCGTTCCCCCAGCGCTGTGACCTCCAGGTCGTCTCCCCCGGGGATGATGCTTGTGTGTGGGGGAAGGGTTTGCCCGTCAGGCGGTGGCCAATACATCCTCCGTCAAAGCCCCGAGCAATCCTGTTACACACGCAGCTCGCGCGATTATCCCGCTCCTCTTCTCTGCGCGACAAAAACAGCCTCTCGCGCAGAACGGCCACAAACACCAGTCAGTTCGGCCATGTTGAACAGCGTTCTAGTTGTATAAATATGTTCTAAAATGTTCTAGAACGTTTTAAGTGTTCTAGAATTAAATGTTTTAAAAACAAACAACAAGTTACGCTGTGTGACCTTTCTCTGTGTTGTATCTGTATAGCCTAATCGTGTTCATAATCAGGGTTGTGAAAAGACAGATAAATATCCCATATTATTAAAATCGTCAGCAAAAAATATTTAAATGTTCTGGGTACTTTTAAAAAAGTTAATCATTTTCAAAATCTCAAATGACATTTAAACAATGTTGCATAAAGGTGATTTTTTGTAAAACTGTCATAAAACATAAGAAACTTCATCCATGACACTAAGCCATTTATTTATCATTTTAGCCTAAATTTCGCTTGCTGTGATCTTTTTAAATCAAAATATTGGCTTTAGCTTTATAAAGGTCAGCGTATTTTTTTCTGCAGTTTGTTCATGCATTGTTCATTATGATCATATTCTAATAAATAAAGTTTTTTTGGACAACAAAAGGTCAACCACAATTATACTTACACAATTATACTCTATAAAAAAGCCAGGAACCGCATACTTTTATGTAAGCAGCATATATATATATATATATATATATATATATATATATATATATATATATATATATATATATATATATATATATATATATATATATATATATATATATATTTTTTTTTTTTTTTCTCTTTTTTATATATTCTTTTTCCCCTGGGCTATGTGTGTTTTGTGTGTTTAGGAATAGTTTAATGGTTTCCAAGTTTATAAAACAATTATTTGATTAATGTATTTATTGATTTTAATCTGTTTCTTTGAAAATAATAATTGAAATTTGCTTAAAAAAGTTACATTTACATTTCTTTATGCCATCCATAAGATTTAAAACAGCCCATAAATCTATCTTCCACCTCCTTCTTGCTTTATATCATAAGCCAAAAATACCGTTTTGTGGTTTTCCAGAAGCCTCTCAGCGGCACTGCCGATTAATTTTGTTTACGGAGCCCGAACGCTGTGCGAAACAGCCCCCTCTCGCTGTATTCTACACGGGCGCATCGAGTCGTACAGAGGGAGCGCAGCCTACTGGGTTTATGGTAATTGCGGTTGTTCCCCCGACTGGCCTTCTGGGTAAGAGAGAGAGAAAGAGAGAGAGCGAGCTAGAGAGAGACAGGCGTCTTGCGCTCAGCTTTCATTCCCCGCTGCACGCGCTTACGGAGAGACGCGCGCGCACACACACAAACAGCAGTCGCGCGAACACTGAGCGCGCCAGGGATATCGCGTATCGGAACCGGGACAAAGAAACGGAAAATTGTCCGCAATCGTACCCGCTAGAGTAAAGAGAGAGCGGGGAACTCGTGTTGCGGTTTAGATGGTCAATGTTCCTTAAATGTGCGTGTGAGGACCGGCCCGTGCACACACGAGCAAACACACTGCTGCCGTTCTCGCGGCGTGGCTCTCGATCGCTCGTTGTCTTGCCCGAGCCCAACATGGCGCTGCGAGGCGTCATATAACAGACTGAGTTCAGTTCAATCCGAGCCCCGGGGATCTTTCGCCACCTGTGCATTCACGCGATTCGTGTCGAAGCCATCCTGCTCACCCGAATCAAAGGAATTACGTTCTGCGTCTGCATGGATGTATATGGATCTCCCAGACTTGTTCACAGTTTTTCGCGGAGTGGATATTCGTATTCGGCAAGTCCGGAGATACTTTGAACTTCTGACGGACTTCATATGAAACAAAGAAAACACCAGCGTTACCAGATTGACCTGAGTTATAGGTTACAGAGTAATGCGGCTTTCAACAGGAGCATCTGCTCGTCTTTGTTTTAACGGGAATTTTTGAACGTCTGAAAAACTAAAAGAGTGAAAACTTGCATTTCAAGAGGAGCTCAAGTACGTTTCGTGCAACTCAATGAACAGCAAGAATCACTACATTAAGGTAAGAACATTTTAGGCTTAATTATTGATGTTTTCCATGACTTACCTGCTTATGTTTGCTCCGTTACATTGTGCGCAAGTAGTCTACGTGCGGACCTTCGGTAAAGCCAAAGAGGGTTCGTTGTCGATGCCTAGATCAATCATGTGGCTCAGTATATAGTGTTTGATATATGACATTTCTGTGTGAAACTTGCCTTAGTTGGTAAGTTTTCAACATCGTCTCTGTGCTGACTGGTGTCACGATCTTGTCGTTGTTGACACGTCTTGTTGGTTGTTTGTGTTTACGTGCGAACATTAGAAATAGCTCTCAGTTTTCTACACTGAATATTTTAATGTTTCTGTCAATCTAGGGGCTGTCTTCGTTTGCTACAAAACATTTCCCAGGTTACGGGACTTTCCTTTTTAGTTGCTGACCTTTGTAGATTGTTGATCACAGGCAATTCAAACCGAAAATGCATCGTAGATTTGTGGAACTGTGGGTTTCTGTGAAATTCACGTGTGTTTATTTTCTCGTGTTGAGTAACAAGATGCCAGAAATGAAGCGAGCGCGCGCTCACGGTGGCGCGTGGACATTCTTTTCCCGATCGGGATACACCGCGAGCGCTATTGATTGCGCGAGCCTCGCCCTTTTATATGATGGTTTCCAACCTTATGAAATTTACAACAAACCAATTCTTGCGGTTTCTTACTAAGCTTATAAATAAAGCAAAGCATGTGACCTCCAAACAAGTATACATGCGTTTGGAGGTCACCTCGATTTCTTTTATCCACTGTGCTTTGTGAGGGGAGCGAGATGATTGAAATCAGAAGCTTTTGTATTCATATATTAACGGTTTACCACGGGGTCTCGTGCTAGACTTTGAAGCGCAATGATCTTCAACATGACCGCTTTGTAGAGACAGTGCCCTCCTTTTGTTAATATTGTTGACGAGACACTTCGCGACCTTGTGCTCAAAGTTCTTCGCTGTCTGGTCGTGTCCCGGACGGGGGAAATGACTTGGCCAGTTAAGCCGACACTGACAGTTCTGTGTATAATCTGTCACAAGGCCTTGAAGTTTGAGAAATCTCTTTGTCCTCGACTGGCTCGGCGGTTTAGACATTAAGAGAGATATTCAGATTTTTTTTTTCCCACTTAGTAGCTTTCACCCTTAACGCAGCGTGTGCTGGCGCACCCTAGTTGGAAAACATTATGAGCATCTCAGCTGTGAAGGAGTAGCGATGTCCGAAAGTCTGTAGCTTTAAACCACACAAGGGCTGATCTATGAACCATTATCACTGTGCCTTGAATAAGACACATTACACCAGTTTTATCCAGGCTGACTTAATGGATGCAGTTTAAGTCACTTTAATCACCAATTAGTATATCTAAAGAGTTCAGACAACATCTGAACACTTTGCTGGTGGTTGTTCGTTAATTTACTGTCGCTGAGGCAAACTTGGGCCCCTTTAGTTACTGGCCTGCTTTTTTTTTTAGTCAAACCCGTGGGTTAATTTTTCACTGGAGTCTCGTTCCTAAATGGTTGCGACGTGCTATTCTGCATAATTAAAGCGCTGTGGACGCTATTAATCAAACATGTCAGAGCGTATCCGTATGAATCCTGGTGGAAAGAAAGCCCTGGATCCATCCATATTTTCATAGGCTTGCCTAAACGGCTACCGCAGATTTTTGGCATCAGTGTTTCAGCTTGACTCAATCATACTGTCAATTTTAAAAGTGCATTTTAAAGTGACGCATATTGCTACACATTCTGGGTATTTCTTCAACAGCACTTGATTCCACATAAGAGCCAAATTGACTCAACAATAAAAATAGTTGGTTTTAGTTATATACCTTATTGTATTTATACACAATTTATGGTTGCCTTAATTTAAGCTGAATTAATTGAACCTCACGAGTATATTGAACTTATGTTAAACTGACTTAAAACAGCTTGCGTAACTTATAAATGTTCGGACATGATTAACTTGGTTTAATATGTTACAATATACTAAAAACATATGTTGTCATGACTATTTGATCATATACTTTTTTTACAGTGTATTTTTTTTTAGATCAGTTTGGGGTTTTTTTTATTTAAGAGCCCACGCTGTAAAAAGCCTGGCTGCTGTAAATTTTTAAGCTGAATCAAATTAACCTTATGAGTCCATTGAACTTGTATTATGTTAAACTGACTTAAAACAGCTTGTGCAACTTAGAAAATTAAGTTAGAACATGAGTAACTTATTTTAATAAGTTGCAATGTCCTAAAAACGTATGCTGTCCGAACTAATTTATCATATAGTTTTTACAGCGTAGGCCTAAGCAAGTTTTAGGCTTATTTAAAAAAAACAATCAATGAAATTTTAAGCTATAAGAACACAAAGTAAAAACATACATTGATCTAAAGCAATAATTAAACATATTAAAGCACTATTCATATCATATGATATAATTTTTCTATTCTAACTAGTGTATATTCACACACTGACATGGTCTGTTGAGTAAGATTTTAATACTTTGTGCCAAATCACACATTGAGAACTTTATAGAGTGTAACTGATTATACTTAATGTTATATAAAAGCCAACAATCTGCTCGTTGTTTGTCTTAATATCTTCAATACAACCTAATCAAGTTTCCATATACTGGTGTTTTTGTCTCAAATGTCCGACAATCTTTAAAAGCTACACCATTTCTACAGTCATGCGTATGTGTATTCATATTATGTTTGTGTAAATGCCTTTAAAGATTGTACATCGCGTGTATACCAACTGGCAAGTAACACCGGCTGTTTTCCATCGTTTATTTGGTCACCTCCCCGACTCGCCCTGCCGAGACCCCCAGCTCTCCGGGTTTGTTTATTTATAGCCCGTCAGCTCAGTGTGAGCTCACGCCTGCATGCTCTCCTCACCCACGGAGCCTGTCTGCTGGAGCCTATTCCGATGTCAGCGTCAGATTTGCAAGAGAGAAAGTGTGACATGTCTGCCCCGTATTGTAATGCTCTATACATACCCGCGGGTGGAATTTAGACCGACAAGTCATGGCCTGAGTTAAACCGGTGCCACAGTTCACAGAATATTTTAAGTGATTGATGTTGGCAAGGAATCTGGCAGAAATGAGACCACCGAAATGAGCCACATGACCGTGTCTGGCTGCATTAGAGGTTACGGGGAAGTCATATGATATAGGGCATTATAGAGACCAGCGCACTGCGGTCAACATTTTAGATGGCTGTTTGGTGCATGTTTGCCGAGGCTGTATGAACAAGGAATGTGTGATTTGAGTAAAATATTGTTTGGATTACTGCACAACCTTTCATGTAGAATCAAAACGTTCGTTGGCTGAAAAGGCTTATCATTTATTACTTTTGTGTTATAGGTCTATATCTTACACACTTTTGTTTTTTCAGCTATAATAGTTTGATTACTTGTAGCTTGTTTCAGAGATAAGCCCATGATCCCACTTTTCACGTCGGATATCCATTCCTCCACATCCTAAAGCAATTTAAAAAAACAAATTGGGCCAAATCTGAATATTTTTGGTATTTAACACTTGACTATCAGTGAGCAGACATCATCACAGGGTTGCTATCTTTACTGAATCCTGTTGCCAAAGTTTGCTTTCGTCTTGGCAGCCCGTTTGGTTTCATTCGCCAGCGTTTAGTTCGTGTGAGGGTGGAGAGATGCGCTCGGATCGGATTTCGGAGTTTGGCTCCCGCTGGAGACGTCACGGTTTGATTGAAGTTTCTTCTCGGTCCGAGCGGTCCCGCGGGACGGCTCGCGCTGAAACAGGAGAGCTCTTCTCTTCGCTTCATCGAGCTTTTGTGCCGCAGCAGGAGCCCCGGCGTGCACGGATCGCTGCGCGCTCCCGGAGCGACGCCTACCCAGATACATTGTTTTCCTTTCTTATAGCGTTCTTTCTCTTTTCAAACACGTTAAAAGATTGAATTATTGATTCAAATGCATTGTATTCACGATAATAAAGATATCGTTTGGAAATGCAACTTCAGGTTCCAGTTTGAGCAACTTCCTCAAGAAGATTAGGCTACCTTTCTCCCAAAGTCCTTGCGCAAACCATTTAACCAACCAGTCCTTTTATAAACAAGTCATTGCCTGCTTTCTTTACCGTGGAGGATAGTAGCCTATAGTTAAACGATTAACAGCAAGCAATGAGCTGCAAAGTCATCAGACGAACGACACATGATAAAACTGCTCTCAATTAAAACAAAACCACACACCCTTAAAATGTAATGCTTTAGAAATAATAAAAGATAAATTAAATCACTTGTGGCTCCATCCACACATTTCCCACTCAATTTTACCTTTTAAAAATATTTTCATATTGTCTCTTATTGATATGGACAGAATTTGTCATCTATACTTAGCAATATATTAAATAAAACAGAGATGTACAGAATCCAATATGTGTTGTATAATGTACGAGCTAAAATTTACCTCTAAAGGACTTTTTAAATATTTGGGGAGATATGAATTGCAGTTCTTATTCACATGTTGCCACTGAACAATCAATCAATAACTAATCAATTAAATCTTAAGAGCCTTATGAGAAAGCTACAGTTCCTGGTTTATTTGCATATAGAGTGTAAAATAAGTCTTAATAAAGGATGGTTCACAAAGTCATAATTTCTCATAGTTTCAACCTTTGACTTATTCAAGAGGATATTTTGAAGAAAGCTGAAAACCTCTAACAATGACTTCCAAAATATTTGGTTTTCCTACTATGTACGTCAATGTTTAGATGTTTTCAGCCTCTAACCATTCTTCACAAATGTTTTTACAGAATAAAGAAACTCTTAGAACCATTGAGGTTGAGTAAATAACGAGTTATATTTTTGGGTGAACTATATCGCTTTAATGCAGTAACCAATCCGACTGAGTAATCGGTGTTATTGATGCAAGGTGTAATCGCATACACTGGTTGCTCTTAATGTTAGCGCGCTTAATCCACATTATGAATATTAGCGCAATAAACACTTTGTGTTTGAACGGAAAAGAATGCACGGTTTAAACGGACCCTGTTCCGAATAAGCAGCGTTTTCGGGCCTTAACCCTAAAGCCAAAAATCATAGAGAATGCAATTCGTATCGATTTGTATTTGCTAGCACGAGAGAAAAGACAGAGAAAGAGGGCCAGCGCTGTAGTCTCTGGAGTGCATGCACGCAACCCACCATTTCAAAGCAGCGCAGCGCACGAGGCAGACGGAGAGGTGAGAGAGGGAGAAAGAATGGCTGCGGGGGCCGCGCGCGGAATGTGTGCGCTGCCAGCGCGTGGGGCTCGCAGCAATTCGTATCGCTTCTCGCAGCTGAATGTCTGCAGGCAAATAATCACCTTTTTTCCCCCGAAAATATCCGCGCCCTTTCCTCACAATGTTTTCTCTTGTCATTTTGTCCCCATAATGACCCCGCCAATGCTCGTGCGCATAACAAAAAGTTTTGTTTTGTGTTGAAGTATGCGAATGATGTTGATTTTAATCTTCTAAGACACTTAATTTTACTAATTATAATTGCTGTAGTTTAATTCTCAGGGGGCTGGAACTGCTATAGACCTATACATCTCTGTAATATGATATATGCGAACAGGTGTTATGTCCTCCTTTTTTTGTAATATGAAGGCCACTTTATACGGGTTTGGAAACTTTTGATTGTGTCCTTATTAGGCACATAAACATAGGGTTCATTAGGTACACATTATTCTATCTATCTATCTATCTATCTATCTATCTATCTATCTATCTATCTATCTATCTATCTATCTATCTATCTATCTATCTATCTATCTATCTATCTATCTATCTATCTATCTATCTATCCATCTATCCATCCATTTATCTATCTATCTATCTATCTATCTATCTATCTATCTATCTATCTATCTATCTATCTATCTATCTATCTATCTATCTATCTATCTATCTATCTATCTATCTATCTATCTATCTATCTATCTATACCTTTATTTGGTTTAAGTGTTTATTTCACACAGACTTGCGGTTTTCAGCCATAGGCTAATTTTAATAATAGTGTTCAATTTATTAATAATATTAATATTTCGATAACAAAAAACATCATGTTTTATTCTGCTTAAATTCGGAACAGTAATGCAGCTTCGCATCATGCGCGAATTTTTTTCCGAATTTTAGACATTTTAGAAGTTTCTTAATATATACCTGCATTAATAAGCCATGTTTTACCATCCAACATAGTACTGTTACATAGTAACTGTTAAAAACAACAGCTAATAGGAGTTTTGGGGCGCTATTTGACGTTTTAGGTTAAGTTTTAAAATTCATAGTGTTAATTTATCCTATTTACATTTATATCATTTTAAATGAAGGTGGACTGCAAAAGTGAATTTCCAGTCACTCTAAAAGTAAAACTACATTTGTTGCTACTTTAACTAAGTGGAAATTGTATAAGCGTCATATGTGACGCGTTTGGTCTCATATAACAATCTACGATGATTTATGCTTTGTGTCAGTAACGTGGACTTATATTTCACCTGGAGCAACTTGGAGCATGACACGTTCATTTTTAGTTAGACATTGGACGCTTTAGGCAGAATGCAATAAAGATAAGCTCATACCTTTCACAGGCAGAGCAGTTCTCATTGAAACGGCGCACTTTAATGAAAATATCTCATGCCTAATATGAATACCTTCTTTTCATAAGTCGTGGAAGTAGCGGTACGTTTCAGTATAGGCCGGATTCGTTTCCCTTGAAAAGCCTTTGTCTTTACCCTTGTTGTGTTTCCCCTTTCATTCGGCTTTGTTTTTATCTCCCGCTTACGGATATTATAAAACATTTTACTGCCACTTTAAGAGCTGTAGAGAGTGCCGGCGCGGCGGACGATAGACTTGGCGATCTGCCACAGTTGGAGAGCTGATGGCGGGCCTCTGGGGCTTCTTGCTGGAGATCTCAGCGGCCGTCCTACACTTGAGCCCGTACTGCAAAAACTCACACCTCAGGAGCTAAACATTTAACACTCTCTTTCATGCTCCGCACACTTTATAACATCATCTCGTGTTCTTCTGTCAACACCGACCTGATGCAACCGCGTTCACGCCGGGTAGCGCCCTTGGCCTCCGCGAGCGAACGTAGTCTTGTCGGCATGCATTGCAAATAATTCGTTTTATTTGCAGTTCTTAATATGCTTGGGCCTTCTTGGTAGTATATTAAAAACCAAATGCAAAGAGTTCATTTTTTAATTCATTTTAAATTGTCTACATAGGCAAACTAGTTATGTATAGTTTTAGTACTACATGTTTTTGTACTTTATTAGTATTATTATTTGTACTGTAGACGATTATATATGTATACAATGTATTAGTTTCAAACATTATGCGCCGCAAAATTACTTTTCTCTTCAGCAGCGCGTGATGACAGGACCAATTACCTTCCCGCTTCAAGCATTTAATTATGGCGCACAAAAAAAGTACGTAAAATACGTAGCGACGTTTAACCTTTGTGTAGTCTTTTGTTTAGTTTAAAAGCCAAAGTGATTAGAAACTAAGTTAAAACAGCCCGTGTAGTTCGGTTCAGTGTTGGCTCACCTGCATTAAATGGCAGACAAAGCGCCAAGCGCGCTTGGCTTGTGATTGATGTCTTTGAAAGCGGAGGTTTCTTTCCTCCGTGGGGGGCGAGTACCCCTCTTACCGAAGCGCCCCTGAAATGCATAATGTCCTCGCCCCCGCTGGCGCAATGAAAGAGCGGGTCACTGAGGGGACGGAAAATGAGAGCGCAGAGAACGTGACTGAATGGCCGAGGCGAGTGGGTTTCTGCTGCGCTCCCCATGGCAGGGTCGGATTAAGGCTTTGAAAGCAAGGGAGGATGGGGGAAGGGAGGCACACGCTCCGGGAACAGGGCAGAATTTACGTTTATTAAGTTTAATGGCGGCTTAATGCTGGTATAGTTATAGAACAATAATTCAACTTGGCTTGTAAATGGAAGAGGGTGCATTCGTGCTTGGCACAGATAGGAATGCAACCTTCACTCTTTTTTTTGTGCATATAGGCCTATGCAATTGCTTTTTGGCGACCGCATTAATCCATTTTGCTTATGCGTTGAAGTTGTTGTGCCAGTCAGGTTGCTATGGAAGTGATGCATGCACATTTGTGTGTGCGTGTAGGTTGGTTTGATTGATGACAGAGGGCAAGCTGTCTCACTCCTTCAATAGCAGTGACTGTGGCCATGTCTCCAGATAAGCTCTGGGTCTGCGTTATTGAAATCTGGGGTCTGTAGAGCCATCAATAACAGAGGCACAGCTCGCCTACTCGACAAAGATCCGCTGTAATGTCTTGCCAAGCCGTGGGGCTGGGCGGCAGTATTTGGGGGGAGGGGTGAATTTTGATTGCTGCTTTCTACGCTGTAATAATGACCACCCCTCCTAACTCACTCACTCCCCTCTTTGCGTTGCTCTGTTACGAGTACAGAACACAGAGGGATTCCTTATCAGAGCACTTGCTCTGAGATAACAAGGCATGTGGCCTGGTGACCATTCGTCGAGACGAAGGCATGTGGAGGTTGAGAAGCAGGCCAAGACCTCTCCAAGAAGAGGTCATTTCTCATTTTCTCTCTTTATGCGAGCAGCAGTATGCCAATTTCTCTGCGCAGTGATCAAGGTTCATTTTCACTGTGGTTCATTGTGTTTACCCTGAACTGAAAACGGTATATGAATAAATAATAGAATGTGGTAGTTTTTTACCCTTAAGAGCTACATGATGTGTAAGCTGTTCTTTTTTTCTCCAACAGAAAATTGTCCTTATGGGATGGTGAAGACCAGCAAATCTGTTGAGAACTAGCTGAGAAATAGATTCCTCATTCAAAGCATGGTAAGAAGTCTATTTAAATACATAGACATGCATGTAAACAGCAGATATTTTCATTCAGTTTAGGTGACTTTTTCCCACCCATGTTGAGATCCATCAATCCGTCTCACTTCCAGAAAGCATAATCACCCATTTTCTTGCATTATAATGTATTTTCTCAAATGCACAAGCCGGCACTGGCAGAATTAAACTCTCAGGTCTCTCATGTGTGATTTGAAGACTGATACGCGCTGTCTTCCAGACTACCCAGAAAGCATACATCAAAGCTGCTGCATTTCCTGCACTATAACCTCGCTGCAGTTGACATTTAAGAATGGTTTCTGCATTCCCCTGTTGTGACCTTGAATATTGCAATATGTTGTGATGTCCTTTCATATTAACTTTTTTTTTAAGTTGGTGAGGATGTGATCAGATTTTTGTGTGAATCAGGTTGCAATTAGATAGTTAGAGAGGGAATTTTCTTTAACCTTTTTATAACAAATGTGTGAATAATATGACCAACTGTGATATCCGTCATGTAGTGTGATTCATGCATCCTCTTATTTCAGTGATAAATCTTCTCTGTCCTTTAGTGAAATGTTATCTCTAGATAAAGATTGGATGAGTTGTACTGGTTGTTAATCTGGATTTGTCTTTTGTTCACTTGTAGTCTGAGTCATATTGCATATATCTTCACTTCCTCTTCCTTCCCACTCTTACCACTTTATGTTCTTATGTTTCAGGTGGATGCGAGTACAACCTGCAGAATGAACCCTCTCAGTGCGCTCGGCATCGATCGGACCAGCCTGATGCGAGAGAGTCTTCGCGTTCATGGAGGGATGGTTTATCCACCAGGAATCCAGACCCTGCCATCAGAAAAGGGCTATGTTGGTGACAGGATCCCCAACTTGCTCTACAAACCAGATGTGTCACTTGACAGCAGAAAGACCGCAAACAGTTACGTTGGACTTTACAAAAGCTCCCCACCTGGGATTCAGAAACCACTGATTGTACCTGGGGCTGGTGCAGACACTTTAGGATTAGACAGACGGGTCATACCAGGAGATAAGCCCCCAGAACTAAGCCTCAATGGTGGTAGCAGTTATCTGCGGGTTCCAAGTTGGATGAGTCCCTACCACGAAACTGGAATGTACCCTTTCTTGGACTCCAGTAAATACGCTGCTTTGAACATGTATAAAGCATCAATTCTGTCACAGCCACCACCTTACCTTCCCCAGCATCTGGCCTACCAGTCTCTATGTGCAGGAGCTGGAGGCAGTGTAGCTGGTACAGAGCGCTTGTTTTACATGCCTACCTATCCCCCCGCACCTATATCTTCACCTCTTGCCCCTCCGCTCAGGATCCCCCCTGCAACTGTAGCCCCTACTGCATTGTCACCTATGATGCACCACCAAGACAAAACGGTGCAGAGTATTGGTCCAAGGATACACCATGAGCCCTCAGCATTTGGGCAGCAGACCATACATCAGCAGGCTCAGCCTCACCACCAGTCACCCATTGATAGACAGCACAGCAGCAGTGGAAATAGTTCAAGCAACAGCAAGTCCATCCGGACCTCATCCAGCAAAAACACAAGTAGCACTAGCAGTATTGTTAGTAGCAGCGCTGGTGTTAGCAGCTGCACCAGCTCCATAGTCTCAGTAGACTCATGTCCTTCCCTTGTAATGCAGCCACCACGCCCTACACCACGCCCCCCTCAGCCACCTGCAGCACCTCCACCCCCTCTTATGGATAGCACTATGGAGTTCCAGAAGCCTCTGTACAGAAGTCCTTCCTCATCCTCATCATCTTCACCATCAGTATCTCACCCTGTCTATATTAGCGGTGCGTCCCAAGAGCTGCGCTCTCCAATTCGGTCCTCTGGCCAAAAGCCTAAAGCCAAAGAAGCAACCATGGAGTCTACCAGAGGTACAGGGAATGAAAGAAAGGGCAGCAGCTCACCTGTTAAGACCTCTTCTGATAAACCACCTCAACAGGGGCCTATTACCAAAGATCCAGCAGACAAACCTTTAGACCTGTCTGCCAAAATCATGGAATTTGAAGGGCATACTAACGGGTACCCCTCAAAATTAGAAGCCTTAGCCAAGCTTGGATATTCTCCTGCTGCACGTTATGGACTTCCCCCAAACAGGGAGCTTTTAAAAGAAACTCTTTCTCCATCATCCTCCTCTGTTAGCACTTCTTCTAAAACTCCAGAAAGGCCTGAAATAATTAGCACTTTACCCTCTTCCTGGGTTGTGCCAAGTCCTACCCAGACAATCAGCTCTGAGGCTAGTCAAAACAAAGGCTCCAGTATCATCAAGAACAAGAATCTTGAAAATGTGGTGCCACAGTCAAGAAGTTCCTCTTGTCCCAGGATGGATGACCAAAACAATGGCTCAGTCTCAAGTTCTGCCCCTATTATCATTACTTCAGCTTCTCGGCCATCATCTGTCTCACCTTCTCCCAAAATGAATAGTGATTGGGCAAAGTCAGTTCCCACCCCACCCGAAAAGACCCCATTAAATAACCACAGTGGCAGCCACTCAGCAACTTCAAAACCTTCAAAGACAGTCAAAAAACCTGAAACCCCTGATATTGGCTTTAAGCCCCAGCAATCACATTTAGAGAATGGGCATACACCAAGTCACCTCTACATGCAACAGGGTGAAACTTATCTTTCTCCCAGCTTAGCATATTCTAGCAGATATCTCTCATACCCAGTACCTGAGAGCCTTTCCCTTTCTCACTTGCAGTTGTCAGGAAAAGGTCCAGTGTATCCTCATCCAGTTCTGCTGGGCACTAACAGCCTGTATTCAACACGTTTGGCACCCAAGCCTGGCATCCCTTTTGGAATCCCACCCAATCATGCAGAATATCTTACCTACCATGACACACAAGAGATGGTCCATCCACTAATGTCTCCCCACCTGCCCCTTGACCACAAAGTAACTGAACGCCTGGATCTGAGGCCCAGAACCCTGGACAAGACTTGGCACCATGATGATGTTCCATATAAGCGTCAGAGCATCACTGACATAGACCCAGACTACAAATCTGAGAAGGAATCAGAGAGGCTGGAAGTTTTGGGCCCAAAGTCTCTGAGCAAGCCTCACACAGTGAATAAAGATGAGATTGTCTGCATCGACCTGGTCCAAGATGACACAGATGGCAGTCCAGAGCCAGACAAACATAGTGCCATCGATGCCAAATGCAAAGAGCCAGCTAAGCCAGTAGGCAGTGGGACAGGGATGGGGAAAGAGAGTGGCAGTAATTCTGAGGGGAAAGAGCCAGAGCTCATGCAGATCTTGCGCTCTGGCCAGCCTGCTGTATCTTGGCCAACTGATTCAGAACAACGGGCAGAGGTATGCAGTCCACCTCGGCCACATAAGCAGTCTGACTCTCCGTTGCACAGCCAGAGTGATGAAAGCTCCCCTGAGCATAGCCCACTACCTGACATGTTGGAAGAGCAGACACTACGCTGTGCCAGAACCTCTGGTGAAAGGGCTCGAGCTGATGGAGCTGAATTCAGAGTTGATCGACACCACACTAATCGACAATATGTGGACCTGGGCAAGGATGGACTAGATGACACAGAGTCCCATGAGGATGAGGAGGAAGGACATGGATGTTCTAAAGGCAAGAGATCCAGCTTGGCCAAGAGAATAGCCAACTCCTCCGGCTATGTTGGCGACCGCTTCAAGTGCGTCACCACAGAGCTGTATGCAGACTCCAGCAAACTCAGCCGGGAACAGCGAGCCTTGCAGGTGAGTTGTACAATTGTTGTATGTTAGTCAAGATGAACAGAGAAATTTTTCCAGTTATGGAGCATGTCACATGTCATTGTCACACTAGGTTTGAGAATCATCTAAGCAACTTATGGTCAAGTTAAAGTGCAACATTTTTAAAACACCTTAATGTCCTGTTCCATGGTCAACACTTTACAGACCAGGCCAGTTGGTGTAATTGCATTAGTTCCCAGCCATTCTGAGACTTACAGCTTCTCTCTAAGACCTTAGTTCCAGCTTTGAATGAATACTGATATCTAACTTCCACAGTCGCTTATATTGAACTCATCGCTAATTACAGAGCTCTGTAACCCACTCTCCCTCTCCTGCTCTCTCTTTCTAGCAGTTTTTGGGCCCCTGCTGTGAATCTGTCAAACAGGCTTTAATAGCAGCAGTTCTACAGTTAGTGTGAGAGAACATGTGTATTTGTACAAGAACACACACACACTTGAGTGTGTGGTTCAGTTAGCAGCTGAAAGGGTTAACAGAGAGTGCCGTGTGTGGCTGCTTTGCCCAGTCGTGCGGAAGCTCAGCTGCTGAGTGTTTGTGTGTGCGCGTCCATGTCATGGCCTTGCTAGCACATAATGCTGCAGGCAACTGTTAACCTGCAGGTGAGCCCTGGAGAACGATGTGTGCATGTGTGTGTGGGGCATACCCGAACATAATCACACACCCTTTCCTACTGGCTTCCATCTAGCACTCCTTTCCCTCTTACACACACACATACACAAAAACATGCACACCCTCAGGCCCCCAATAGCCATGTGCATGGTGGCAGCCCTCCCAGCTTAAGTGAAATCCAGCCCATTCTTTCCTGATGGGGAAGATTAGAGTTCTTACCAGCAGCAGCGCACAGAGTGCTCGCAGACTGGCAGAGTCATTAGCGCGCACACACATAGTCGCTCATTGGAGGGAGAGCAATGGAGAGGCTGATAGAAGACAATGTCCTAATTTCAGATAGTCCGCACAATTTGAAAAGTCCCTTTTAATAAGGCCAGTTTTATCTATGCATTTACACACATCCTAGATTGAGCTATTCGAAACACTAGCTTCCCAAGCCTTAGCATTCTATGTACTGAATTCTCCCATATTTATGTGTAACAGGGTAAGTTACTGTTTGTTTGCTGATGTGTTCAATTTGTGTAAATATATATACTTCAAATCATTGGAAAAGATATTGAGCCCCATTCTGATTACTTAGATGGAAGGATTATCACAAGAGGACAGTAATTTAAGTCAACCAGCTGCGTTTTGGGAGGTCAGTTCATTTTATTTTTAAATTACTAATCAGCTGAAATGAGTAACACTTGGTTTTGCACCCACAGGCGGGTGTGAAGTTGACTTTTTTTTTTTCTTCCTTTCCCCCCTTTTTCAGGGGCCCTGAAAATTGCATGGTCAAGTTTCAATAGAATGAAGTCCAAGACTTCACCTGTATCAGTTAGCATTTGTTATAAGTTATTGATATGCATTTGCTGCATTTACTCTAATGCGCTTTAGCTCCTGTTGTACTATCACTGCAGATTTATTCTGTTTTTCCCTCTATTTTTGTTGTATTGGAGCACACTAGAGACAGGCTTTACAGCTGGTGTTCGTAACACTGGATCTGGTTTCACGATTGTGCTGTGTATGTGTGTGTGTGTCTGTGTAGCGTGCGATGATGCGCTTCTCGGAGCTGGAGCTGAAGGAGAAGGAGGGGTGTGTGTCGTCTGCAGCGCCCGCACTGGGGAGAGAGCAGGAGAGAGAGAGGGAGCTGGCGGAAAGCCAGCACGGAGCAGGAGACTGGGAACGGAGCCAGCCAAGCTCCAGGCCCTCCGCAGCCCTTTCGGCCCTCTCCGATTCTACTGAGCAGCGCAATGGTAAGACGTGTGCACACACACAAGCGCAATCCCTCTCGCACCGTCACCCATTCCTACGCTCCCTTTTATCTCCTTTTTCTTTTCTGGCTATCTTTGTCTCACGCTCTCCATCTATCTTGTAATGTATGTCATATGCGCTGCCTCTAACTCCTGCCTCTCTCCTGCGATCATCCCAGTTTCACAGACGCATGCTCATTCTTCACCCCCCACCCCTTACATTTCCTCCCCATGTCACTAGGGATATTCCCTGTGCTGTGGCACCCCATGCAGCAGCGTTAAACCAGCGGAAACGACGTGGTAAACATGGCTTCCGCCACCGCCACCCTCAAACAGGAAGCGCATACATAAACATGCACATGCTCTCCTCTCTCTCCCTCTCTCTCTGCTGTTTGGCTCTTGTTTTTTCCACTTGAGCTTCGGTAATGGCCTAATGCCATCAGATTTCCAAATCAACACTTTGCTGCTATGTGACCTCGCTCTCCCTGGTGGCTTTCACAGAGGCGAGCCGTTTCCTGTGCATGTGGGTCAGAATGCGTATGTGCGCATGAACGCTTGCATGTGTGTCAGCCACATGGACAATTAAAGGCGCTCTGAATTACATAAACAGAGTCTGCTCGGCAGTTCCTGTCAAGCTTTGAGGGTGAAAATGCTCAATAAAAAAACTTTCGAGCTTTGTCACATCTGTCGAATCCCATTGTTTTAAAAACGAATACAGTAGAGGAAATGGAGTTTTTCTGAAAGGAATTCAAAATTGATTGTGTGCGTGTCCTTTCTGGAGGTTTCATGTCCTTCGGTCCTTTCTTTTTTTTTTTATGCCCTATCTGTCCTTCAACATCTTTCTCGTTCACTCGTTGGCCACATTAACTCTCTTCGGGTGACGCGAACAAGGTTTCCATGGTGATCTGTTTTGGTGCAGAGTTGCTATGGTGCACACATTGCCATGAATTATGGGATGCATGTGGTGTTAGTCACATGCTTTGTGCATGTCTGTGTAAGCCCGGGCAGAGTGGGCTGCATTCTTACCCCGGCCAGTATAAAGGTGGATCTGTTCGGCACAGAGCGTGTGCTAATCAAGTAATTTCACATGTACGACCGAGCAGCTTTTTTTTTCTTGTGGCATATGTGTTTTCGTAAATTTGCTAGATTTGGTTCATGTGTGACTTATTAGGTTTCGGCTAGCCGCATAATTTGTGTGTGGTTTTTCTAGACCGTGTATGTAGCACGTTATATATTGTGTGTGTGTGTGAAGGAGAGAAGCGGGCGGTATGGAGCGTGAGCCCCTAGCGCCTGTCTTTGATCTGCGCTGCTGCTCTTAGCTGCCGGGAGAAATTCTCAAGGAGCGCTTTTCACTGCCACACACACAACGAGAGAAAGCAGGAGAGGGGGAGGAGAGTGCGAGAAGAGAGGAAGGGGGAGGGAGAGGAGACTCGAGCTGGGTTGCCTCTTGCGCTCTTGGCACGGATGTTTTGGGCTAATTTAAGCTCGCAGAGAGAGCAAGTAAGCGCGTCCCTGTTTGCAGTCTAGCTCCCAGTGTGGGATGGGTGTGGTGTAGTTAGCACAAACACGCAACTGTCCAGGGCAGAGAGAAGGGCTAGTTTTTTTTTGTAGTCTTTTCCGCTCTGTCTTTCTCCATCTGTGGCCTTGTGCTTTGCCGGCCTGCCGTGCTTCCTTTGGAAATTGTAAAAAGGTCTTTGCAAGTCGGTGACGCAGCGTATCAGGCTAACACATTTTTTGTTTGTGTGGTTATGCAGGTACAACTCCAGCATGTGCAAACAACAGAGTTCCCGTGCTCCAACGGTGCGGCCTGCCAGCTGATGTCCCGCAGCCCCGCCGAACAGAGGAGAAGAGAGCGAGGGACGTGAAAGGAGAGGAGGAGGGGTCTGTTGGCACGGCGACGGGCAGGAAACGTGCATTGGGTTTGGAACAGAGCCAAGGCCACCCTGATTGCACACACACCACAGAAGAGAGAGATGGAGAGAGACGGACGAAAGGAGAGGACGATAATGGCATTGCGGCGAAGAGAGCAAGACTGATTTCAGGTAGACGTCCCGTCTGTCTGTCTATTCAGTGTCCTTCGTGATGTCTGCCTTCTTTTCATTCCATTCTTTCTGCCACCTCTGCAAACAGCAAGCAGTGGATGGTCCACTGTCTTTCATCTTATCGCCGACCTTCTGTCTCGCTCACTGACACGTCTCGCTTGCTCTCCAGAGTTCAGCTGTTCTTCTCCCCCTTCCTCTGCTTGCTCCGGCTTTGATCCTTTCACTGGCCCTTTCGATTCATCTTGATTTGTGTTTATTGCCATCACATGGTCCAAATAAACACAACTGCCGGGCGTTCTCTATCCTACTCTCTCTTTGTGCTCAGTCTAAAGGGCGTTTTCAGACATCAAAACAACCATTGTATAAACTCTCATCGTTTAAACGTGTCCCAGAAAGCTTGTTTCTGTCAGAAAACCATATGTGTCTGCAAGTGGGCGCCTGTTCAGCGATGTACCTTAATTTAAAAGTGATCAAAATTGTGAGTGTTTATGTTCTAATAAGGAAATGACTGTTAACAATCTGGATCAATCCTTGGTCTGATTATACAAGCATTTGTATTTCTTTTTAATTAGTATTTTCTGCATTAAAATAGTGGACAAGTTCGATTATGGAAAATCGAATATGGAATTTTTGTTCAATATCAATAACCGATAACTCTTTAGATTTTAGAGGCTGACACAATAGTGTTGGACAGTTAAAAACATTTAGGAAAGATCATGCATTCATAGGATGTAAAGAAACACTCCAGGGATTTAGTGTCCTGTATCTTGGGACATGTCTTAGTACGTAACATATACCCCTTGTTCAACTCCCATTTGAGATGCACAGAAAATCCTGGTGTACATGGCAATTCTTCCCAGCTGTCCACTTAAGATTGGATCATCCTAGTCAGATGTTAATATGAGGTATAAATGGATTGCCTCTATCTCTCTCCGCAGATGTGTGGCCACAGCCCTCTGAGCAGGAGGTGAAGAAGCTGAAGGTGCGTATCGAGTTGACAGGTCTTCGGCTCAGTAAACCCCGCCACCTCCATAATCTCCAGGAACTGTGGGATAGACAGGGCCAGCTCAACCATGACAGGCCACAATTTGGAGCCACCAACTTGGGCTTGCCTCCCACATCTAAATCCTCCATTCCACCTCTTCAAACCACCAGGAGGGAAAAGCTTGACCCTTGCCCTTCGGAGGTCCAGAGAGTCGCCCACGGAGTCCCTGCTGTGGATCGAAAGGTCAAAGCAAATGGAATTGAAGAGAAGGGGTTGAAAAGGAAAGCAGAAGTCGAGAGAGGCTGGACTAAGGAACAGCTGGAATATGCAGAGTCCAACACAGGTACGTCTTTCCATTCAGTCTCGTTTAAATGCACAGTTGTAAGCAGAGAGCAAAGGATTCTGGGTAGTAAAGAAAAGATTGTCTGAAAATCTTAAGATAACATTTGAGTCAACAGGGCCTTAGAGTTGAGATGAAATGGGACAGCAGTCTAAAACGCTGGTATTGTTTGTGATCCTTTTTTATTTGCATGCCTAAAGAGTTTCCTTGTCTAGGTTGTTTATTCATAAACTGATCAACCATTCACGGGGTGCGCTAATGCAGGTTTCACATCTCCCTATACACTACAGTTCATAATATGTAGTCCCTACTCTCTTTATTTTGGAATCGACTTTTTAAACCCTATTTTCCATGTACTCTGCCCTAAAACTTAAATAATGACCTATACCCTTGTCCTTACATCTATACAATATTTCCTACATATTACACCTCAATACATACTACAATAAATGTATACGATATCTATATCTTTACCTTTTATTTATTAAGCATTATACCCATTCCCAGACCCAACATAGTTATTTTACTATGTCATACATATTGCAATTGATGCTACATCTTATTTCTTGCACATTGTTTCTTGCACTGCCTTACCCAAAAAACATACTACAATTACTACCTTTGTAGTCTGTTTGACATCCAACACCACACACTATTTACTGCATAGTTCTTCCTATATACAGCAGTATATACCCTACACATGCGTGCTAGATTGTTCATAATGAATGTTATACGTTTTAATGCTTTGAAAAGCAGGGGTGTCAAATTTGATCTACGGTGTGTTGCCATTTTGTATCAAGAGTAGTAACGGACCATAATTGTTTAAGATTTTTAGGGGTTTTTCACCTTTTAATGGGATTAGATAGTGAAGGACAGTCAGAAAAGCACTGGAAGCAGAGACAGGGGAAGAGTCTGCATAGAACCTCAAGCCGGGAATCGAACTCGAGTCATCGTGAGCACTATGGTGCTATATGTTGGCGCACTTAACCACTAGGTTATTAATGCAGATTTGTTTATGAATTTAATGATGGTTTTCTGATATAATTTGTCGAGGTGGCACACTATGTTGAGAGGCAAGATGTGTACGGAAGTAGCATACTATTGCGGTGGAGGTGAGATGTATTTACCAAATACCTTACTATGAAGAGGGAGGCGAGACGTGAACGCAAGTAGCATACAATGGATAGGGAGGTGAGATTTAACGTTCAACACCTTTTACAGGATGCGGTTTCCTGTCAATGGGTTAAAGCAGTGATCCCCAACCTTTTTATGACCGCGAACTCGGTCAACGCTTGACAATTGTACCGTGGACCAGTGGGTGGGGGGTTGGGGTGGTGGTTTGTAGATTCCTAGGTGACCATCAAATGTTTTCTCACAGAATGACAAGCTGACAAAACATTGTTGTCACTCTGATACAAGTTTTATTTATGGAGAAAATTATAAAGTACTGCAGTGTTTTGGTGTTCTGAGTTTGTCTAAGATAATTAGTCTACCGAAATGTGACTCTGTGCGCTCGCGGCTTTCATTCAACTGTTTGCGTCTGGAAGGCGTGAGCCATTTGCACAAGCTGCGCACCTCCATTGGAAATACTGAACTTGCGCAAACTCTAGAAAAGACGCAATATGAGAACGGACCCTTAAAGGCTGCCGTCTTTTGCGATCTCTACCAGTTGATCTTCTTGTACAGACCTGCTGGATTCACCTGATCTGTTGAGAAATAGGTTGCGAATCTATTATTTGGCAGTTTGCTTGTCCTTCACTGGGCCTTTTCCCTTTTGCCAAGAAACTTTCCAAAGATGTCTGTCTTTTACTCATTTTGCTGCTTGTGGGTTAAATTTGGGCACTCAAGTGACCAACATGTAAGCGAGAGAATATGTTTTTCAAAATAAAAGATTGTTCCGACTCAGATAATAAATAAAATGGAAATGATTAATGATTGCTTGCATGGCCTGGTACCAATTGATCCACAGTCTGGTACCGGTCCACAGCCCGGTGGTTGAGGTTAACCGGGTTAAAGGACAAAAAAAAAAAAATCGCTGATCGTGAGCCATGTGCCACATAACTGACATGTTAAAGCTGCTGCTCTCTCTTGGCTGTTGTCTTGGTGCTGAGGGATTGAGACGAACTGGCCAATGTTTGCATATGTACATGCCCAACAAATAGTGGCGTGCAACAAGGTGTGTTTTACAGAGAAACGTTAAAGTAATGCAAAAACATGCATCTAAGAAGGGTCTGGTTCCCCAGCTTGGTCCTTGAGGGCCGGTGTCCTGCAGGTTTTAGCTCTTTAGATTTTACCTGCGTGGATGTTCCAGAAAACCTAGTAAGTTCTTGATTAGCTAGCCTAGGAGTGTCTGAATGGGGTTGGAACTAAACTTTGCAGGATACTGGCCCTCCAGGATCGAGTTTGTGCACCCCTGCACTAAGGTAACCAGACCCTTCTAAGACATATGTTTTTGCATTACTTTAAAGTTTCTCTGTAAGACGCACCTTGTTGCCTTTGTTGGAAACATCCATGCAGGTGTGTTAAGGCAAGTTGGAGCTAAAATCTGCAGGACACTGACCCTCCAGGACCGAGTTTTGGCACCCCTGCCCTAGTGTATACCCTACACACATGCTACATCCTACACGTTGCATACTATACATTTTTATGCTATGAAAAGTATATGCTTTCACAATACATACTGCATTCCACATAAGAGTTCTAGGCTAAAGACTAAGTTTTACTAAGTTATGCAGGTCAGAGAAGGACCCAGAAGGAGAAAACTGAGTGGGGAGACACAACCAGCACGAACGAACGAGACACAAAGAAAGAGGGAGGGAAAGGCTGTTAGAAAGCAAAGAGAAGGCGTGAAAAAAAGAGGAGTGAAAGAGATGAAAAGAGGATACGGAGCGCTGAGGGGAGAACTGAGGTGAAAGACGAGAGCACGACAGAAAGGGAGAGAGGGAGATTAGAGGAAAGCGGAGCACATCGCCCTGTGTCTGCGGCTTCGGGATAGCAATAATGATTCTTGTTGATTGACAAGTCTCACACGCACACTCTCAGACTCTCGCTTCCTTGTTGGTATAAAAGCATCGGCGAGAAAGCGCATGCCGCAGAGTAATGAGCCATGAGATTCCACAACTGTGCAAATAACAACGTGCGTGCGTTTGTGTGTGTGTGTGTGTGTGTGTGTGTGTGTGTGTGAGGCTGCCCGTCAGTATCTTGGCTGCTGGATATTGTGCTGGCGTTCTGTCAGGAGGATTAGAGAGCAGCAAGACGAGAGACGAGACTCTTTATCTCGCTCTATCCCTGACTCTCTGCGCGTGTGTGAGTAATATATGCTATACATATGTATCTTGGTTTTACTCGAGCTGAGCGATGCTTTGCTGGTTAATGCATTATTGTGTGCGCGTGTGTGCCCAGTTGCGTGCTAATGGGAGGCTAATATCCCCCAGATGTCCCTGTCAAAATCCGTCTCCCACCACACACGCACTCTTCAGCCGAGGGAATACGAACACGCACACAGGCTAATTTGTGTTGTCTATGACGAGGTGTGAGAGACAAGACATGCATGCCAGTGATGCACAGCTCTCCGCTGTAAGCCCCAGGGTGTGTGTGTATGTGTGTGTGCGTTTTTAGCACGCTGCTTTTGTTCTGTTGATTTTTACAGGCATTAAGGTCTTTGCTCCCCTTTTGCTAATTGAGTGATTCACTTAGGTTGCAGAGCACGCATACTTGCGCGTGTATGTGTGTGTGTGTAGGGGGTATGTGCGGTGAATCCGGTCTCAAGGGTTCTCGGGGTAGGACTTTAATTAGCCTGTTGAAGGAGAGGAGCACTTTACGCAGGCTGGAACGATTTGCCCATGAGGACGGGTTCTTGCGTGCGCACACGCGCAAACGAGCAGTTGCACAGTTGGTGGTCTGCGTGTTGACGGTTCTCTGAGGTGCTTTTGTCTTTGGCTGATCTATTAGATGCACCAGTTTCGTTTCAACCAAACTAAATCGGCGCATTTCTGAGGGGGCTGTTGATGTGACTTTGTGGTAAGGATTTGATGACATATTGCTGCTTGTGTAAACTTCTGCATGTCTGTGAATAGTGGTCAACCAATATGGTTTTGTTGGTTAGACAGCATGTAGATACTTAAGTATGCAATATTTTTGTGGTTGCAGAATTTTTTGTAATGCATGTTAAGGAGTTTTTATTGAACTTGATGTATTTGCAACTGTTGATCTTGGGTAATAGAAATCTACAAAAGATGTTTTCTGAAACGGTGCATGTCACTGAACAGTGTTTGTGAATGTGCACCCTATACTGACACTGAGAAGAAACAGTCATTGTCTGTTTTTTTTTTATGTCTGTACAAATGTAATCTTGTAACTTGATGATAATATTCTGACTGACCACTGAAGGCAAATAAGTCCCTCTTTTACAGTACTTATTCAAAAATTACATTGTTTTTTGTCACGTTGTTTTAAATTTTGGTTGAAATTATAATCTAAAGCAGGGGTGGCCCAAACTGGTGCACAAAATTACCATGGGTAATTTCCTAATTTATTTCAGAATACTTATAAATTAATAGAAAAATGTTCTTTAACCGCATTTACTAATGCACTCTAACTTTTTTGAAAATGTATATTATTTTAACAAACTTACTACAATAAAACCGTTAGAAATATCCATTTATAAAACAATGGAGTCCAATGTCGAATACAGTAGTCATGCTAAACCTGCCTTTACCTTGATATGCACGCTGATGTCTTCTGCTTTGTCCCCTATTCGTTAAGTGACCGTATGTAGCTACATTTTTTTATAAACATCTATTATACATTATACAGCATGTAATTGAAACATTAAATTTGAGTTTGCTTTTTTGTAGCTCAACAATAAACAAACAAAAAGTTACATTAAAATTAATGTAAAAGGTTAAAGGCATTCCCCAACCTATCCCAATCATTTTCCCTCTTGTGGACCAAATCAAAGGATACAAAGGGCCAACTTTTGCCTGCGGGCCCTACTTTGGGGATCTCTGGTTAAGAGTAAAATAAGTGTTTGTTTGTTTTTATATCTACCTACTTGGAATTACATTTATTTGATACATTGTTTTGGCTACATTTTGGCTAAATTTATTGTTAAAGTGACGTATCTTAATTTGGATGGTGTAACATACGTCTAACTTTTTTTTTTTATATGACTGTAAGTAAGGTGTATTTATATAGCGCATTTATCATGGATGGCCATACACCCAAATCGCTTCACAATAAAGAAGGGGGGTCTCTACAGACCACCTCTAGTGTGCAGCATCCACTTGGATGATGCAATGGCAGCCGCAGGGCAACGGCGCCAGTGCGTCTCCACACTCTGGCTTTTAGGGGAGTAGAGAGACCGTGATAGAGCCAATTCGGTAGATAGGTATGATTGGGTAAGGGCCGATTAGAGGAAATTTGGCAGGGTAACACCCCTACTCTTCACAAGAAGTGCCATGGGATTTTTAATGACTATCGAGGAGCTCGGTTTAACGTCTCATCCGGAAGATGATGCTCACTGACAGTATAGTGTCCCCTTCACTAAACAGGGGCATTAAGACTCACAGAGACTGCTGGTTGAGTGCCCCCTGTTGGCCTCACTAACACCACTTCCAACAGCAACCTAGTTTTTCCATGTGGTTTCCCATCCAGTGACCAGGCTCAGCCCTGCTTCAGTGAGTAGCCAGACTGTAATCAACACTTATTTTATAGAAAATCTAGTTTTTTTTTCATGTGTTTTACTTTCAAATTGTATTTATTAATAATGTTGTCAGAAAAGTTCTAACAATCTTGATTTTGACTAATGCAGATAGTTCTAAAATTGCGAAATATCATCCAATGGCTTGTCCTGGTTGATGTATATTGGTGTTTTTCTAGTTGCTCGTGCGTGTTTTCGTAGTCTGCATGTGGTCTTCTGTCTTTGGCATCCTCTGTTCTTGCTTGCATGCGTGTGAGATAGATTTCCTCTGTGCGGTGGGGCTCTCGCTGCCTCTGTGTATGTGTGTCCATGTGTGTGTGAGCGCGACCGAACGGGGAATATGATGAATAATGGAACAGATGTGGAGCGTGCTCGGTTTCTCTCTCTCTCTCGGCCTTGCGCTCACCCTTTTATCGTCTCTCTCCCTCGCTGCTGCTGCATTTCTCTCTCTATTCTCCCACTTTTACGTCCGTCCGTCATTTCTCCTTTTCTGTTCGCCGTTGCTTCCCTTTTCATTTGATTTCCCTCTCTTATCTTGCTCTCCCTTTCATGTTTTCCCTCTCTTCCCTTCCGTCCTTCTCTGCCGCTTGATGCTATCACTTAAACGTGCCTCTTTCGCTTCAGCTCTGGTCACGTGAGGCAAAATAGAAAGCAGACGAAGAGAAGGATGTATCACTTTTTTTTTTGTTGTGTTTGTGTGTGAACCCTTTCGTCTTTTGTCCATCCATCGTAATGCGGTCAGCCTTCTGCCGCTGTCAGTCTGATTTACCTAACAAGACCTTCAGGAAGCTGTGGTTGGTTTGTCTCTGTGTGGTTCATCTGTGATGAAATCGCTAGCAACAACACAAAACAGAAATCCCAGATTGTGCTCTTGCATTTGTTTGTGTGTTTTTACATGTTTAAGGTTGATTTAATAAAAGCTTTGTGCAGTATTATTTGTGATCTTAAGAAAGAAAAGTTGTTGTAATATTCATAGAATAATTAAACTTTTAACAAAATATTTGTTTTAAATGTTTATTATTTGCTTTCAGATGCGCTTTTTTCATTCTACTGTAGTATTATCGACTAATTTACGTTATTTACGTTAGATTTTCCAACTCTAAATAGTCAAAAAAGCACAAAAACGGCTTTTGGGTGCTATTGGAATATAGCTTCCAGACTTCAAATTAGGGATGCACCGATAATAGTATCGGGTATCGGGTTGATACTTGGTTAAAGTACTCATACTAGTATCATACATGAAATGCCGATACCACGCACCGATACCACCCAACAGTATTTCACTACGTGGAACTACATGACTTCAATCCTAATGTATTAATTAATCACTGTTGGTTAGTTATCTACAAAATAAACAAGAAGGAATGACAGAGGTGAAGTGCTTTAAAACAAGTCCACTATATATGCTTCAGCACCAAAACATAAAGTGAAAGAATCGTTTCAGAAAAGCCTATATTAAGCTGTTTTCACTGTTAATGACAAAATCATCAATTGCGCCTTTCAATTTCTGTTTCCTATTAACAGCACTGAATGTATTCCCAGATCACCTCAGAAGAACGAACTCGGTTGCAAGAGAAACGCAGAAACATTGTAAGATGATGGTCATGCGAATTTTTTTATTTTTATTTATTTATTTATTTTAAGATGAGCGTATGTATATTTATGGCACTCAGTCAGGGTAAAATCGCTTAAAACATCTTAATATTTTAGAGAAAGTCGGTAAAGTTTGCAAAACTATCTATTGATTTTATCCACCCGTGACCCAGCAATAGTTAAACATCATGTAGCCTACTTTTTGATTACCTGACCACAGATTAAACGGTAGGACTCTATAATATAACAAATATACGGACTCAATAACAATGAATAAGTAATATAGTGAATATAACGAAGAACCGCGCATAACAGGGTTTTGTGCGTCTCCAATATGCAGCGTCAAGAGAGTGACTCTATAAGATAACGTAAATAATTATGTAATGTGTTAAGTCGTGGACTCGTGTCAGTGGAAGGCTTAATTGATAAACGATAAGGTCTATCGATTTACAGGTTTATCAACAATGTGTGTATATTTTTGGCTTGGAATAGCCTTCTGTTTAAGGTTTTTGTGTTCATCCTTGCTACAGGCAAAAAATAAAACCTCCTTTCAAATTAATTGCACTTTCATTGAAACCAAATTTAAGAAGTATCGGAATTGGTACTCGGTACCGGCGAGTACACAAATTAAAATTCTTGTACTCGTATCGGTTTGTTAAACCGTGGTATCGGTTCAAATGTGTGTTAAGTGCTTTTTTTACTTTTTTCTTACCCTATTTCCATATTTTTTTACCAGATTTTACAGAATTGCATAGATTTTTTCCCAGTGTAACCACTCCTGAAAAGTGGTCTACAAAAAACAATGGATAGCACAGTTCATGAAGTATTTTTTTATTGTATATAAATATATCAAGTGTTCTTGTTTTATCTTTCCTAAATTCACTTGAAATCGGATCATACTTTTTATTCCAAAGTAAAAATTTCAGCTAACGTTCACACATTTTAGGCTACCAAACTACATTAGGTTTCTCACAACAATCAGACCATTCTTAAAAATCCCTTTCATTATTGATTAAACCATCTCAGCAAACTATCTTAACGTCTTTTCCTGTCTCTATCTTTCTCTCCAGCAATCCCGGCCCTCTCCGACAGCTTCTGCAGTGACTCCATTCGCAAGCTCTCCTCTGCCGTTCCCCTTCACCATCTCTCCGACAAGCGACAGCGTCTCAAAGAGCACCGCAAGTCAGCGGGCTCCTCCTCGCCCTCGCCGGACCCCGACTGCACTTTCCCAGGACGCTTGCGCCGTCACGGGGACCCTGAAAAGCCAAAGGGCAAACGGCAGTGCAAGACCAAACACCTCAGCCAACAGGAGCGCAGGATGCTGCTGCAGTCCACCAATCAAGAGTGTCCTGAGCTAAGCCCCGCCCACCAGCACAAGGTAAAAGCTGCAGCAGAAGGTCGAGGTGCTTTCTTTTGTCTCTTTGCTTTGGCTCGCGACCCAAGCGCTCTCCCCGGGCTCCGCGAGGAACCGTTTAAAAACGTGTCTCCAATCACAACAATGTTAATCATCCCAATTAGGGAGACGCCACGGCTCTCTGGGATGGCTCAGCGGACGCGGGAGGGGGGGTCATAGCGTGTGTGTGTTTGGAGTGCGGTTGCTTTGACCTCCTCTTGTGCTGAAAGGCAGACTCCCAGCGGAGGGGCGAGGGGGAGGGACGAGTGAAGGCCGGGTCTCTTTCTCTCGCTCTCCGTCAAGGAAAATCATTCCCCGGTGAACACGCTGTGCATTCTTTAAATAACACAGCCTGCGTTCTTGCTCGCACACAGATGTAGTGCAACAGCCGAACACAAACACACCTCACGTCCAGGCCGTTTACAGCAGACAAACACTGTCGTATGGCAATATTTGTGTCAGTGTTTACACAATACTGCATGTGCGGGTATGCAAAATGAGCATCGTTTTTGACTTTGGAGACATGCTGTATGCGTGTCCTCGAGAAATGACGCATGAAGTTTGTGTGTCTGTCTGGTGGTTTGCTTGTGTGTAGATATTTGTGGTTTATTCTTGGCGTTTTATGTTTTAACTTGGAAAAAATCTAACTATTTTTATGTTTTTATAATTATGATGATGCATGAAATTGTCATTATTATTAGTGGTAGTAAATATTTAATATAATAATTGTATTTAACAGTAATAATAATTGCTGTTATTAATATTGATGATATTATACCCAATAATAAGCATAAATAATAATAGTAAAACACATGCATATCTTCATTTCCTTTTCATTTATTAGAAAATAGCAGAATAAATATAATGCAATATAAAAAGAATAATATAATCAGGGCCTGACATTAACTTTTTTGATCACCAGCCACTGTGGCTAGTAGTTTTCCAGCATTACTAGCCACTCGCCATTTTCACTAGCCACAGTTTTGTTGTTGGGTAAATACATTTTATATGCATAAATTTGTCTAATCCAGGGGTGCCCAAACGTTTTCTTAGGAATGGCCAAAAAACAAACTTGATTGAGGCTAGTGGGCCGAAGGTAAATATAGTTGTCATTTCCTAATTTATTTAATAATATATTTTTAAAATGCTTTACATTAACTAGTACACTTTTTTACATTTTATAATACACGTATTGCAGTAAAAATAAAACAAAAAAACAACATCAACAGAATGGAGTTACACTAGTTTTTGCCTTCAATTGCTAACCGATGTCTTCTACATAGTCCTCTGTCCGTAAAGACATTATTTACATTGCTTTTTTTCTAGCTCAGCAATAAAACAAACAAAACAAGTCTCCTTTAAAGGCATTCACCTCAACCCTCTTCATCACTCTCACTCTCTTCTCAGATGGGATGATGGGCTAAATCAAAGGTTACAATGGGCCAACTTTGGCCCACAGACCCTACTTTGGGTATCTCTAGTCTAATCTATGATCTCATTCAGACAATTAACGTCATATTTTTAGAAACACTTGTTTTCTCCGCACTGTTCTAGACCTAGCAGATCGCTGTGTGTGTGTGTGTTTACTCTGACAGCTGCTGCGCTGTGAAACTCCTCTGGGGTGGGTGGAGTTCCCGCCCGGATCCCCCCCCTCCCTTCCCGACCTTCAGTCTGTGTGGATGAACTCATGGACACACACACACACATACACAGAGCTCTCATCCGCCCGCCCTACTGCACTTCACAGATAGAGAACTCGCACACGGAAGGCGGGAGAGATAAAGCGAGTGGGAGAGAGCCAAAGTCTTCCGTTGTTTCCTGTTTAACTTTCCCTGCCGGGAACATGCTTGCTGATGGATCGCCGTCTGCAGCTTTCCATCCAGCTCGCAAGCAAACAAGCAGCCTAGAGCCTAAAAACAAAAAACAGACAATGTGGAAGATGTACGCTGTTTGGCTAAAAACATGTTTATGGGTTGTTTGCACTTGTGTGAATAGTGTCTGTTAAACTGCAGCGCAGAAATAACCTTGCTGACCATACGGAGTGTGTGTTCGAGTGCGAGGAGGAGCTGTTGTTGACAGTCACAATTTAATTCTTGGTTTATGGTGTGGAACTGTTTCCTGCACTGGTGTCCACTAGTGTGATTAAAAAAAAAGTGTGGAAACGATCATCAGTTTTCAAAGATTTACAGATTGTAGACTTGATTGTGTCGCAGTGCCCACTATGAACTTGTCACTCTGATTAATTAGTCAATGTCTTTTGGCACTGCTCTGCCACACTCTTGTCCTTAAAAGAGAGTGTTCACCTTACCTGGTTTGTCCAGCCACATAAATGTCTGTATGAAGTCTTAAGACGGATTTATACTTCTGCGTCACGTGATCGTTACACCTTATGTTGCATACCTTGCCTCTAGCTGACACTGTTTTGAGTATTTATACTTCTGTGTTCTGCTTGCGCTGCTCTGCAATAACACTTCTGAAACACTAGTAGGCAGTGAGGTTTCTAAGTTCCACTGTGTCAAATTTCTTTGTTGGTGTTTTGCGATTTTGCCAGAAATGCGTGCAATGCAAATGAAGAAAGTGGCAGGAACTAAGGCTGTGCGATTTGGGAAAAAGATCTAATTGTTATTATTATTATTTTTTTTTTTTAATACATATTGTGATTTTGATTTGCGATTTTAATTTTGTAGTCAAGCTTCAGCTCAATATTCTGTATCGTAGCTTCTTGCTGCTAAAATGCAGTGAGTGTTAGTTAAAAAAAGGAACTGAAAATATATTAACTAACTCAACTTTTATTCAGATTAGTTTATAATTATTCAAAACTCAAACACTAATTTTTCTCTTGAGCAAACAGTAGTGAGTTATGGCGTTCGTTATCTCCTGGTGCCTTCGTGATGTTTCTGTGTTTGGTGTAACTGCTGCAAACAACTCTGAAATTGTACTTTGCTGTTGCTAGCTACTAGATTATGTCACTGGCAATACTTTGTTGACTTTAGCAAGACACTCCTCATTTAGCCACCTCTGGGGCTTTTTTATGTGGTGGTTGTTGTATTTTCTCGTGCTGTGGCAACAATTCTGCGACAGCTCTTACAAATTACGTGTTTTTATTCGATGTCTGTGACTTTGAAACCAAAATATTCCCATATTACCGACATGCTGTTTGTCTTTGATATTAATTTGTCTAGTAATGCTTCTGAAGCGGCAGACGCCATTATCCCACCTGTTCCTGTTTGTTTGATTCATTGTGGGCGTTCTGCATAGATCAGTTGCGCAATTCTGATTGGGCAGAACAAAAGTGTGCTCACTCAATTGGCTAGTAAGTCTGCCACACACAGATGGCAGTCACGCATTTGCTCTGGGCGGGGGCCATTAAGCGATACATATTTAATTTCGCAGCCTCTTGCGATTTAGCTAATCGTAACGTTTCAAATCCCGATTGCGATTCGATTTCAATTAATCGCACAGCCCTAGCGGGAACCAGCGAACATTCAGCAGGTTTAATTATAAAGTAAACACAAAAGTATCCATCTGGAGCTCCTTCATGGAACTCGACACTGGTTAAAAACTTACACCACTGGCCTCACGCTGCTCTCACGGGTCTTGGTACCACTCATCCTCGCCACCGCTACCAAGCTGACCAATCACAGATCTTACTCTTCACATCATTGTGATATGTAGTTGCGCTTTTTTGAGAGGTGTGTGTCAGAGTACAGCAAAGTATATGCAACTGTGTGAAAGCTATGCCTTACCTACCGCAAACACTTGACGGAGAAATAGAAACTAGCGTTGGGGTTTTGTTGGTGGTGTTGCGATTGGTGGTATATGCAAAACTAATGCATTTTTATTCCCCATCAGGTGGTGAAATTATCTGCACAGAAGCGACCAGCACTTCTTTCCAATTATGAGTCTTCTCCTACCAAACCTCGTCCCCCTTCTCCTACCTACCAACCTGCAGCATCGCCGACCCCTCCATGCGCTGTTGCGGATATACCTGTACCTCCACTCACCCCCGCACCTCCAGTGTCAACAGAGCCACCGGTCAACAGGCCCATGCCGCCCGAAGCTCGCAGACTCATCGTCAATAAAAATGCAGGCGAGACTCTGCTGCAGAGAGCTGCACGGTTGGGATATGAGGTAAGTGTGCACTTGCATGTGTATGTGCGTCTCTCTCTCTCTCTCTCTCTCTCTCTCTCTCTCTCTGGCTGCCCTTTCCTGCTCTCTTCGCATCTCATTATTTCTGCGTGAGACTGAGTCTGACATGCGAGAGCCCCTGACAGGCACAGAGCGATCGCTTGGCGTCCACACACGTACACACACACACACAGACACAGTTTTTTTCCCCCTCTTGCGACGCAGCCTCTCGCTCACACACACATACACGGTGTCTCATCTCTTTCTCCTTTCGGCTTTTGCACTCCCACTCAAACCTTTCTCGCACGCATTCATTCCGGTGCCTTTGCAGGCGCTCTGTTTCTCACACTTTTCCATCTAGTCCTTGCTCTTTTTCTCTATCGAACCAGAAAACCTTAACCGTTCGCACCCCGTCTCTGATTTTCTAGCTGGCTTTTTATGAGTTTATCACGAGTGTTGGTCATGTCTTTGATTATTATTACTTTTTTTTTGTATTGAAACGGTGTTTGGAATGCATTGTTTTTATTGTAGATGATGTTGTGATGATGCTTTGTGGATTATTGTTGATCGCATTTTGCCGCAGTTGCATCCCTGCATTTACTTTTTTCAACAGATATTTAGTTTTTTATTGACAGCATGTTGATATGTTTTTTGTCATTATTGGTGGGACAGTTGATATTGACAGTAAGTGAAGTTGGAGTAAGAGAGGGGTATTGGATAGGCCTGGGCGATATGACAAAAATGCTATCTCAGTAATTATTTTCCATATTGAACGATAATGATATACATTTCGATATCAGTTGTTAATGCTTCCCGATTTAAAAGAGTACCCCAACAATGACTGAAGTCACAAAAAAAGGAGGGTGCATTAAATGGCGTAACATTTTCAGCTGATACATTTTTAGTGGCTGAAAATTCAGTGTATCTCTAATATCAGACACACCTCTACATCCCCATTGTTGTACATTTCTTCTGTGATTGGCTCTTAGATCAATATAGAGTAAAAAAGTCCAGAGCTTATCATTGTTATTGACATTAATTTTATCGCGATTCGATATGATGTCGATTATTGACCCAGTCCTAGTGTGGGATCAGGAAAGGCCTGTATAAGTTGGGATTCGAACTTGGTATGCCCACAGCACATGCGCTATATGGCTGAATACTGACAATTCAATTCTCACCACCAATGCTGTTGCATTTTTGATTTGAGACTACCAAAAGATTTGTAGGATATCAGGCAGTGATGAATTATGCAGTGCTTCCCACACATAGACTTTACTTGGGCAGGCCGCCCAGGTATATTTAATGACAGTTTTGTTTGTTTTTTACCAATATTATCATCCTTTTACACTTTTTTTCACATCTGCCAAAGATAACCAAACATCCGCATTTGATTAACCAGAGGAAAATCTCTCACCCTACACATTTTGTACTGCTCATTGTGTGTGCACGCAAGAACGGTCAACACTTCCTCGTACTCATGTGAGATGCGCCTTTTTGAGGCTTAAAAATGCATCCGATAACTCCGGACGCTGTTTCTAAAATGTCCGGGAGTTCACTTTTGCTTTCATTTTCGCTTTCTAAAGTTGTTGTGTACTAGCATTATTCTTTGATTAAGTTCTGTCCGCTTGGCTTTCTAACAGCGCGCACAGCCACGAGACCGAGAGAAAAAGTAAATAATAAATTCTTTAATCTGAACAATTCAAAAAAACTTTACTAAATACTCAGCAAGGATGAAATTACATCTAAACTGGCTGCAAAATATATGTACACCATTAAAAATGGTCAATCAACTCAAATGCCTTATTTTTATTCTAATTATTAATAAATATATCTATTTTAGAGATATTCTCTGTTTTTAAGAACTTTTCCTGTCATTTATTTTAGGCATCTGGATTTTTGCAGCCGATACTGAGTACTGATTCCTTGTCATGGTGATCTACCGATTACCAATTCTAATTCTTCAAGCTTTATATAACTTTGCCATTGCATAAGCACAATTACCCTTTAAGTATGAGATCTCGCCTTACCCAAGATAATACATTAAGGATGTTGCATACATTTAATGGTCAGAAGCAGCGTTACAAAAAATAGTAAAATAGATAAAACATATAAAAATGGACAGAAAAATGACTAACAATGCAATCTAGAAACATTGCTCATGTGTTGCAGCGCTGCTGATGTAGAATCTGGGAGCGCACGTGCATCTTCCTCTACATGGAAACAAACACTTGGTTCATGAGATCGGCCAGATCTAAGAGTACCGATCGAGTCGTAAAATTGTGATTATCGGCAGATACCGATCTCAGGCCAATCGATCAGAGCATCTAATTTATTTCTCATTTGCTGTACATGTTAATAATTTGATGATGTTAATATATTACATATTTTACTGTACTAAAAGTCATGCCAATAAAGCAACATGAACTTGTCATGTAGTTAACCAATTATGTGCCATGGGTAAAGGATGTGTCTCAATCCGGCTACCACCACAAGTATTTTTCAAACCTGTGGGAAGACAATGGGAATTCCAGAAATACAGTAAAGCTTAGTATCGGCACAAAGGTATTCTGGTAGTGCAATGCAGCAGAACTTGTTGTGTAGTAGATTCCCTGCAGCGTTGGAATTTGACGGTATTCCACAGTTCTAGAGTATGGTGGTTCCACGGGTTCTGGAATGGCGCGGCGTTCCGTGTCCAATTTGTGCAGATTAATGGGGAGCTGGATTAGTTCCGGCAGTGCGTCTGAAAGGACTGGCACGGAGAACAGGAAATGAGCGATTACTGCTGCGAGCGCATGATTTCTCTCCTTCTCCGGCCCTCCCTCCCCCTTCCTCTCTCGCTCCGCAGCGGTGCCTTGAATTCCACTGAAAGGGAAAGTTTCTTATTGCGTTTTACAGAGCACTTTAGTGTTGATGCCATGGTGCGGTTCCAGAATAGAGCACACTTGTGTGGTGTCGGAATCGAGTGCCTAGTTTACGCCATGTGTCTGGATTTGTTTCCACCAACTAAGGATGCCGTGTCCCATTGTGCGCCATTCCTTCCATTTTCCTGTTGTGTCCTTTACGTTCTTTGTGTTTGAAGTGGTCAGGTGGTTCCATCACCGTCGCATGCTTTGACAAACACACACACGATTGCAGTTCCCTTCCCCCAACATCTCTTGTTTGTGTTTCTTCACCTCCCTTTAGCTCTCAAGCCAAGAGTTTTACTGCAACACACACACACTCTTTCATTACATTCCGCCAGGGCTGACGTCTCGCTTGCGTTGCGACGCTGCTTATTTACACTTGTGTTTGGTTGTTGCCTCCCTCTTTTATGACTCAGACAAAACTGGCCTTTGTCTGCTGATTGAAACCTATCGTTATGTGTGTGTGTGTGTGTGTGTGTATGTGTGAAAGGGCCCTATCCATCTCTCTCTCTCTCTCCCTCTCTGTCTGATTCTGCTGCGGTTGCTAGACTCTGTCGGTAATTCTGCTCTCAGGCAGAATGGCTCTCTGCCATTAAGGTCCAATCAGCGATCTGACAAGTGCTCTCCGTAATCTCCACGTTAATTAATCATTCGGCTGAAGGTGCTAAACACGCGCTGTTTTAAGCCATTAGCCGCCAGTTCCGCACACCTCCCGATCTCTCGCCGTGCAAACTAACGCCTGCCATTAGTGGCCCACAGAAAACGAGGGGGCTTTATTTATATTTTGGACCACAAACAAGGTTTTTGGGTCTCTCTGAAATGGAAGAAATGTCTTTTTCTGTGTGTGTTGTTGTTTATTTGAAGTCTTATGTTAGATTTTTACAGGTTTTCTTACATTTTTTAATAAAAAATAGCAAAACTGCACACGGGTTTACATTGGCAATTTGTGACTAAATAGTTCTTCGATAGTAATATTCAAAGCTAAAAGTACAATAATCGTTACACATGTGTTTGTATCAAAATGTTATAGTTATGTTTATGAATGACCTAAATAGACCATTTCAATGTGCTCATGTCATTGGCCCATGAACATTTCCTGCTTGTTATCAAACTCTCATAGCTGTAACAAGAGGCAAATCAATCATAACTTAATGTTAAAACAGCTATCATAACATTGTGTATCAATATGTGGCTTTTTTTTGGATTCTCAGAGGCTATAGAATTAAAAAAAAATGTAAAGCAGGAAATACGTTGGAACTATTGGTTTTGTTTACATCCCTCAAAATGGTCTATAGCTGAATAACTAAACTTCATTAGAGAATAGCTAAGCTAGTGTTATATTTTCATTAATAACAAAAGTGTGTACCAATTTCTAAAAGCTGCTTACTCTAACAGCCTTACAAAAAATATTTAATAGTAAATGTGTAGTAATCATGTTTATTGGCCAATTATACTACAAATATCAATGTTGAATTATGATAAGTGTAGCAAACCATGATTAAATTGTGGTTCCTATAGTTTAACAGTGTTTTATTTGTTGTAGAACCATGGTCGATTATTGTGTGAGGCAATACATAATCTACTTGAGCTAAAATACAGTGCTCAGCATAATTGAGCATACCGCATTGTAAAAATTAATATTTTTGTCAATTTCTCTGTGAATATAGGCGACGTATGTTGGTGCATTTAAACAAAACAGATTTATTAAATGGATATATTTATTAAAATAATATTTTAGTCCTCAAACATATTTAGAAATAGAAAGATAATACAATTAAATTCAAGCCAAACATTGCAAAAATAAATTACAACCTACAAAATTTCAACTAAAATGTTCTTTTTTTTCATCTTTTTATTTGTATTTAATATTTTTCTCTAACATATAAATTTGGGTTTACTAGTATTTTGTTAGATAAGCTCCAGATTTGGCTTCAGTACTGACTAATCTAATGTATATGCACAAATATAATATTGTATAGCTTCCTATTAAAAATATGAACTTAAAAGGTTTGTGAGGGGTGTGCTTATATGCTGAGCACTGTAAAACCCTGCTTTTAAATAGCCACACTATTATGAATAGCTGAAAAGTTTTTCGTTCATTTAAACTATTTGTAAACACTTTTTTCTTAAAAGACTAAGCTAAACTGCACACGGATATCTGTTTTTTTTCCACTCATAGCCAAACTGTGCGCGAATAGCTAAGCCTTTGTTTGCTAATAGCTAAACTATTTTTACTAATAGCCAAACTGTTTACGAATAGCTAAACTGTATTGTAATAACATCCAAACTTTCTTGGCTAATAGCTAAACAGTCTTTTTCCTAATGAGCTTTTCTTCAGATTGCAGAGAGCTGCAGTGTTCCGCTAGCGGTGGATTTTCTCGAACGCTTGTCGAAAGCGTGGGCTCTCGTTACCGCTGAGTCTCAGGGCTTTGTGATTTTCCCCGCTGGCGCTCGGGGTCTAATTCTGCTCTAATGGCTTTATAAATGCGCTTGGTGACATCGGTTAAAGGCGGCTGTTCTCGCGGGGCTGTGCGTGCGCCACAGATATGGTGGGGGAGCGGCGGAGCGCGCAGCGGAGGGCACTCGGCGCCGATCCGTGTGTGTATGTGTGTGTCAGAGGAAGCGAGATAAAATGTAATCCTTCCCACCCGGTATTCCTTATTTCTCTCTCTCTCCCTCTCCCTCTCTCTCTCTCTCTCTCTCTCTCTCTCTCTCTCTCTCTCTCTCTCTCTCTCTCTCTCCCTCTCCCTCCTTCGATCGCGCGGTCTTCTCCCCCTCTACCCCCTCACGTCGGCCTTAGCAGGTGGGGACAGACCTTCCGTTCGCGCGTGTTTTTTTTCTGTCAGTCGACAGCGGCTTGTTTTTCTAGCCTTCGTTCGTTCCGTCCCCCCTCCTTTTCCCTCCCGCGCTCCAGCCTCAGACAGGAAGCCGCTCTCTCGCTGTGTGTGTGTGTGTGTGTGTGTGAGAGAGAGAGATAAGCCGCGAGCAGAGCACTGAGCTGCCAGCGTTCGCTCTCTCGGTGTGTGCGTGTGTGTGTGTGTGTGTGTGTTAAGCCACGAGCAGCTCCGCGGCGCTGCCAGAGCTCGGAAATATGACATGACTGCGCGGCCGAAGCTTTCAACACAGAGCGCGGCAGCTGCTCCATTTGTTTGTGTATGTGTGTGTGTGTGCGTCTCACAGCGCAAGCGAACGAGAGTTCACACTTAAACGTGGCACTTCATCTCGGTCCCAGCGCAACTGCAGTAAACATGCAAACGGCACGTAGTTTTGCGCGCGCTCTCGCTTCCATTTTCTCTTGGGCACGCACCTTCACAACAAACCGTTCTTGGCTTGATGAAACTCCTGGGCGCCTTCGAGCGGTTCTCTCCGCGTGCGCATGTGATTGAGTCATTTTGGCTTGCGTTTCAGCTATTAACCAAGCGCAAGTGGAAAAACTTGCGTGTTTTTTTCCACACTGCTCATGAGCATGTCCCCTGGTCAGGCTGCCCGTTCAAGGCCGCGTGCTGAAGATTCCGTGGAGGCGAATCTTTTGATCTAGACCGCAAAACACAGCCTGCGACCTGAAATAACCCTGTTGCATGTATTCAATGCAACATAATCTGATCTGAACTCCCTTTAGATTATTTGTCTGCATATTTTGCTATTAAAACATTAAACATTTGAAGATGAGCAATCAAAATGACTTCATCACTAACATTAGTTTATGTAAAGCAATTGTTCACGCAAATTGTGAACATCATAACACATTTTTCTGTGTCCATACAATAAAGGTCAATGGGAAGATATTTATTTCAACTGGACAAAATGCAAAACATAATGTCTCGATGGCAGACTTTTCACATTCGGGTACACAATCCTTTTACTATCCTGCTGGTGTTCACGTGTGAAGAATGTTTGCAGTTCAGTAATCAGCTGTGTGTGTGTGCACACACAGAGGGTCAGTGAGGCATGTGTGCGTGTCGCACCCTGTTTTGTCACTGTCTGCCAAGCCTAAGCAAATAGCAGGATACAGACCTTCAACTCTCGAGCGACAGCATTTATATCTCACAGTCATGGCCACAAACGCCTCCAGACTGCACAAAGTCCGTTGATAGGCCATCTGATGAATGTTGCATATGAAAATGCAAAAGTCAAATATATTTTTCTTTGATTTGCCAAGAATCAAACTGGCTAACTTTGAAGGTCTCAAACTCCATTCCTGGAGGGCCACAGCTCTGCAGTTTTGCTCCAACACTAATCAAACACTGCGGATCAACTAATCAAGGTGTTTAAGACTACTAGAGACTATTAAGCAGGTGTGAGTTGGAGATGGTTGGGGCTAAACGTTGCAGAGCCGTGGCCCTTCAGGAATTGAGTTTGAGACCATTGTTTTAAGGCATTATGGGCACATTTTAAAACCTGACGATTTGTACTTGTGGAGGAACTGGTCACTGGAATTGCTGACAGGTATTCAAAGTTTTGTTGCCTATTCTTGTGGTAAAATACATCGCAGGTACACCCACCTCTAAGCGGCATGTAAAAACAAACTGTGGTTTGCCAGCAGCAGTTTAGTCAAAGGTCTGGCTGAGCGAGACGATATCACATGTTCGTGCACGTACACATTCACACTTGTTCGCACGTTCAGCACCATCCTGGCCGGCTGTCAGGGAAATTCCTGATCCGTTAATGATGCACTTCTTCTGTGGAGGCCACCTCAACCCTTTTCCCTCTGTTATCACAACTCCCACTCCAGTCATGGCTCTCTCAATTAAAAACCACGCTGAGGGAGTTTCGAAGCTCCCTATATCCCCCCTCCGCATATCCTTCGCTTTCTTTTGAGTCATTTTTTTTCATCTGTCTCTCTCCCTAGTTGCTCACTTTCCAATGCAACGTGACGTCTGCTCAGTCTGAAGGCTGTTTTTTCCTGAGTTGCGTGTAAAATTAGAATATTCGTCAGCACTGCATGGAGCCAGAGGATCATTAAGCAAGCACTACACATTAGACTCACTAAAAACATTAACGCAAAAGTCCTCCATTCTTTAAGAGGTCATTAATTGCAGCAGAGGTCAAAAAGCTTTGCATATTCTACGAAACTCTCGAAACTTTCAACCTCTTTGTTCTTTTAGAATTTTGATTGTCTTTATGAAGTGTCTCAGAATTCCTGAACATTTTATTAACTAGTTTAGAATCAGATCTCTTGATCAGTTACATTAGGTTCTAAAATTCCTCACCAGATGCTTAATTTAGAACGCTGTTAACAACTTTTGCCTTCTGTAACAGTTTAATTTCCTAGAAAAGTTCTAACAGTCACTTGTGAATTCAGGGACTACATCATCAAAATTCCAAGGTTCTTAGAACTCCTAAACGGAGACTTCTAGAACTCGTAATTGTAGAATTTTGAAATGTCAATTCTGCATTGGGCTTTCAGCTACTATTTCTAGCTCTTTTTTTTTCAGCTTTATTGGACATTTAGAATTTATCATGATCTGCTTTAGAGTTCAGTGACTTAAAGTACTTGAGAAATCTTTAGGTTAGTTGACTGAATGTTAGAGCTTTCAGACTCTTTTGAAATGGCCCTGAACTTCCAGAAGTGTTTATGGCCAGAGTTCCTCTTGAAGACCTTGAAATTCTAGACTTGAACTTGAATCACAAGTTTTAAAGGCTGCCGGCATCAGAATATGACTACAGACTCGCATTGACCCACACTGGTTTCAGTTCAGGTCTGCCTTGTAAAGCTTCCCCTTCTCTTTCCTGTCTGAGTGTCTTTCTTTCTCCCCAAGCGAGCCATAGTTCTAGCTCTTTTATTTTTTATGATGTGGGTTGGGTTGTCTAGGCTTTGAGGTTGTGGTAAAATGGTTGCACTTCGGGTTCAGTCTCGAGCTGGCCTGCATCTTGTTTTGTGGGATCGCTGTTGTGAAGGGGTTAAGTGTCTTGAATGATGCATTGATTGCAGTTGTTAGCTGGGAGTCGTTTTAGCAGGGGACAGCGGGGGAGGAAATGCTACAGCAAAGAGCCGTTTTGTGGAGAAAATCACGACAAATCTTTTTCTCGCTAGGCTCTGAAACACTGCTTTATTGTCTGTTAAATGTAACACTCAGCTCTCCTGCCTGCAAACATCCCCACTGAGGAACTCCCTGAGGCAGGAGAGAGAGACCTCGCTGCAAAGGGAATGAGGCGATGGAAACATAAACGGAAATAGAGAAATTCTCCCTTGAACTGCGGCTTGCTTTTGGTAATTGAGCGTGTTCGGTGTGTGTGTGTGTGTAGGTTTTACCTTCCATGTGTTTTGGTCCACTTCTCCAGGCTGACGGGAGTGTACATCCCTGCTGGAGCGAGAGTTTCCCGTTTGGGCTCGTTAACGGCTCGGCGCCCCTGCTAACGGCTTGAATTTTTTTCAGTCATGCCGGCGGCATGCCGTATCCTGGATACGGAGCCGGCGGGAAGCGCGAGGCAGAGCTGCTGGCAGCAGCGTGGGGCAGGTCGTACCACTGTGTGACTCCATCGGGGGAGGGGTTGAATGTGCTCTCTGAGACGCTGCCAGGGTTGAAGTGCGAGCGCTACGCCTCCTGAATCCTAATGCCCTCATTCGTCTGAGCACCGAGTGGACACCGGCCCTCCCCTCTCCAGCCCATCTGTGTGTGTGTGCTTGTTTTTGTTGCCGCCGTGCATGAGGAATAGGCTTGCGGTGATGGATGTGGGAGTTCCTTTTAAATCTTGAGCTTGCAGAAGAACTCTCCAATTAATTCCACGAGGGCTCTCTGTAATTCCGGCCTCTTCCGGACAGTGTTCTTAATCAGTGTGGCGGGAAGCATCTTGGGACAATGCATATTGATATCAACTGCTATGATAATAAAATAAATTGTTGTAAAGATATGGTAGTACATTTCTAATCAAGTAGATGTAGGGGAATGTCTGATGCAGGGAGCTGGGGTGGTTGACTGCAGTCCTGGAATGCCACAGTCCTGCAGATATTTGCTCCAACCATAATCAAAGTCACAAGGTAGTCACTGTCTAAAGGCCAATTTATACTTTTGTGTCGAGTGGACATGAATGGTCTGGCATACCCTGACCTTAGCGTACCCTAATGATGTGGCTATGTGGTGCACAAGATCTGTGATTAGTCCATTTGGTAGCAGTGATGAGTATGAATGGGGCCAAGAACTGGGAGCCAGGCCAGTTGCCAGAGTGTTCAAAAATGTTGAGTCCTGCAGAAGAACTCAAGATGCATACTGCATACTTTTTATGTGTTTACTTTGATTGAATGTTCGTTTAACCCTGCCGGTTCTACGCCACCCAACCAACGGTCGAAACGGCAACTCTCTGTATGGGACTTGGTTGCTCTACCAAGGAGGCCAAAGACCATGGCCCACTTCACTAGCTGGCCTCAGTTACATTCGCAGGTTCCTGGATAAATGTATATTTGAACTACTTCTACAGTAGCATCACACTTGTTTATGGCGAAAAACACCATTAAAGAAACTCGACATAGTAGAAACCCCACTGGCTACATGTGTTTCAGAAGGGTTATTGCAGAGCAGCTCAGACAGAATGCAGAAGTATAAATATTCACAATGGCATCAGCCACGTGCAAGGTATATGCCGTGGGCTATGGCAATCACTCTACACAGAAATATAAATCAATTTTAAGGGTCCCTTGAAGGCTACATGGAGTTACAAAACTCTGCAGGATAGTGGCTCTCCAAGACCGCAGTGGGCCACCTCTGTTTTAGCATCAGTCTCTAGACTTAGAACTACCTAGCAACCACATAGCAACTCACTTAGCATGTTATATGGTTTATTTTGGCTTAGATTGATGTGCAGAGGCCTTTCCACTGGGACCCCAAATTACCTGGGGGATCCAAGATAATTCTAGGCAGTAAAATATCTTAGAGGTGCAAAATATGGAGACATTGTTGCCAACACAAACATCCAGGGGTGTAGTAAGTGGAGGGGGAATGGGGATGTAGTGCATAGGGCCCAGAGGCTTGGAGGGGTCCACAGTGAAGTCTTGACCGAGGCAGCCCAGAGCAGAAATCTATGCAAAGGGCCCAGAAATCCTTGCTACGGCATTGCAAACATCATGGCAGGCGGTTTTGCAAGGGCAAGCACTGCTCACATTTCCACCACCTTTCAAGCCGTTTCTGCGCTGCTGCTGCTTGTAGACTTTCTCTCTCACACACATAAACATAGCCATCTCAGGCGTCTCGTATAGAAAGCGAACAGCAGGCTTGGGGCAGGATTCGTCTGTGAAACCCCTGATACCTCACACATCAATAATCAGCTCTGGGCAAAACTGTCTGTCCACTCTCTGCCTGTCTCTCATGCTCCATGCTCTTTAATGGTGTTTAATGAATTTCATTCCTCGCTGCACCATAGTAACCGCTCGTTTTCTGCCTCTCTCTCACTGTAGGAGGTGGTTTTGTACTGTCTGGAGAATAAAGTGTGTGACGTGAATCATCGGGATAATGCGGGTTACTGCGCGCTCCATGAGGCTTGTTCCCGCGGCTGGCTCTCCATCGTACAGCACTTACTGGAGCATGGGGCCGACATCAACTGCAGTGCGCAGGACGGCACCAGGTAAACACATGCATACATTCAAGGCATTATCTAAAACGCTAAAAAGCTAGACATTTAGGACTGGTTTCCATGACTTCCCGTGCTTTCGTCACGCTGCGTTTGAGAGCGTGCCGATGTGGCGCTGATAATTACACGTGCATACACATGCTGACGCGCGCACACTCTATGTCAGTAATTATATGTTTGGTAATAATGGCTTTACAACAACAGAAGAGGCCGAGAATCTTAGCTCGGATAATTACTGCAAGAAGAGCAGATTAGGCGTGTGAGATCCCTGTCTTCACTATACACTTAAAAATCCAATTTCATTTAGCGTTCCCATTCCTGTCGGAAAGATGAATGACAGTGACAGGTTTTAATGACTGTTTTATTGTACAATGTGAGGTGATAAAATTAAGGTAATTATGGACAAGTGTTTAAGATAGAAAATGTTAAGAAAAAATTGTGCAGTGTATTTAATTAATATAAATTTTAATCATAATTTGTTTTATAGATTTTTTTAAATAGTCAAAATCGTTAGTTTTCTCTAAAGTTCTCATAATAGTCTAATCTCTCTTTTAACAGGCCTCTCCATGATGCCGTGGAAAATGATCATCTAGACGTGGTTCGATTGTTGCTGTCGTATGGTGCCGATCCAACTTTAGCCACCTATTCAGGCCGCGGCTTGTTAAAGATGACCCACAGCGACATAATGGAGTGTTTTCTCTCCGGTAAGAGAGCTCTGTCCATCTCTTCAACCTCTATTCCCAGAATTTCCCTCCTGTAGCAGCGGAGGGTTCGGCTCCGCTTGGCTATCTGGTTACTAAGCAACAGCTGGAGTGGAGGAGAAGCCTTTAGCACCGGCAAATCAGCTTTCCCTGAAAGGAGATTATGTGTGTGTGTGTGTGTGTGTCTTTATTTGGTCTTGTGCGGCATGTCTGTTTTGAGCGGTATACGGGCTGGTCTCATACAACAATATTTGGAAAAGCAGAGTAGTATTATTGGAACAGTAATCCGGGCCTAATCTGGAGCCATCTGAGCCAAAATGGAATATTGTTTTAATGGTTTTAGAACAAAGAAATGTTTGGTATCCGCTTGACCCATTGACTTTAAATGCCCTTTTTTCCTTAAAAGGCTAAAATTCTTGCTATTAAGAGATTTGAAAAAAGAATTAAATACTTGGAAGCATAATGGGACTTTTAATTGTGTGTGTGGGGGTATTTTTGAAAGAAAGTTTTTCACAATCTCAGTTGTTTCAGATTGTGAAACATTTAACATTTAAACATTTTAACATTTAAATTGGGATTTAGAGATGCCATATATTGAAAATCGGAATATACCAATAGGCATAGCTCGTGAATCCGGCTGAAAAAACAGAACAACTGGAACAAAATACAGATGTTGAACATGGGATCATTAATGTGCAAACTCCGGGGCATGTTTGATTGGCCATGTTTTCTAGTGAGATTTAAGCAATGAGAATTTTTACCCCCTATATTTATGTTCATCTAAGCTTATATCAAACTTTCTATGCATGTGGGACTCTTAATTTGAAAATGAGAGAAGCAAGGAGACTAAGGCCCAATCCCAATTCTACCCCTTAGCCCTTCCTCTTATTTCTGCGCTCCCGTGAAGGGGTTGGGGTGTACAAATTCTCTTTAGCTTGAAGGCGTAGGGTTAAGGGCAAAGGCTAGATACCCCTTTGAAGAGAGATTTTTCAGGACCACACTCAAACCAAGGGGTAAGAAAATTTCCCAGAATACATAAGCCAGAATGGCAGGATAGCTGCACCCGGAAGTAAGGAGATCCACAAATTAGGATTTTGTTGTCATTATTACGAATTTTTACAACAAACAAGCATATGTTTTAAAATATTCACAACCGCGTTCATGATTTACCTTCATGCTTTAAAAAAAACCTGCTAAAATAACAATCTGGTAGGGTTGTCACAATACTGGAATTCGGTACCAATTGGTACTGAGATTTTAAAAACGTCCATTTCCTACTAACATTTGAGCACTGTTGAGCATGTTTGTAAACACCTCAGATTTGCCATTAACTTCACATGCTCAACAGAAATGACTGCGATTGGCCATGAAGGCCATTAGTTTACTGATTTCACCACTGTTTACTGAGTCTAACTACAGATACAGGGACACTGAAGCATTTCGATCAGCTGGTTTGTCTAGAAGCTGACATATGAGTGAGCTTTAAAACGCTCCAGATAGATGTTTTTAAAATCTCAGTAATGATTGGTATCGAATTCCAGTATCGTGACAACCCTGGTTCCTGGTGTGCGTTCACTACACTCATATAGAAAACTATGTTTCGAATTTTAAGACGTAGCACTGCACTACGTCTAGTGTGCAATGCGCTTAAAGGAGTGACTCGCAGTGCATCCGAATGCAAAATGCAGGATATACAGATTCTAAATGTATTTAGCACCCCTGACAAGGCATAAAATCTGTTTAAATGTATTTTTTTGTTAGTTACCGTGTATTTTGTGAAATTTGCTGCACATGTTTGTGATGAGGCTACAAACGAATGTAAACAGAAACATGTAAAGATAATCCATATTGGATACTAGCATCCTTAGATTACACTTTCATGATTTAAACATGTTAAATACTCTGCTATCAATGACAATTTGGCATTTTTAAGTGAGAAAAAAAAATTGATATTCATTTAAGTGTTGCTTATACATCACCTTTTATCGCCAGCTGAGCGTTGACCTTGTCATTGAGCAATTCGCTGCCCGTTGTGCGCAGAGGTAAAGTTTTAATGCTCAAGGTTAGACGTTCGCATAGAAAGAGACAAGCTCTGCTCCGGGTGCATGTGAAGATGGCATCGCAGGAGACGTGGCATTTACCAAGACGGCCTTTCCTGTGTTTGTGTTAACACTGACCCCTCTTTCCTGAGCGCAGACACACAGCGACGG